>NW_027528877.1:1586903-1699595 GCF_008692635.1 Crocuta crocuta | reverse complement strand
AAGTGGTTCATGAAAAAAAAAAAAAAAAAAAATACTGTTGAGGTATACCTGGGTGACTCAAATGTTCAAGCATTCAACCTTGATTTTGGCTCAGGTCATGATTTCACCATTGTCAGTTCAAGTCCTGGGTCGGGCTCATGTTGCGTGTGGAGCCTGCTTGAGATTCTCTACCTTTCCTTCTGCCCTTCCCTCCCTCTCCCCACCCCAAAAAGAAAGAGTATTAAGAAAATGAAAAATATAAGAAAATTTGGTTCATTCTATCTATATGGAAGACCAATTGTTGAATAAGGTGGGAGATGATTAGGATAGATCATCATTAGGATGGAAGAATTTTGAATACTATGAAGAAAGTCTAAATTATATTTGCACCTCCAGTACATTTGCCCAGAATGTACTTGCAAGGGTCCCCTGACCCATCCTCTTGGCAAACTCCAGCTATTCTTTGAAACTCAGCTCAAAATCTTTGCATGGTGTACTGGTTTCACAGATATACCATATGCTACTTGTATATATTATTCATACCTTATATTACTCTTATGTTTATTATTGTTATATCATTTATATGTCTATCATAGTAAATTATGCATGTGTGAATGGTCCAAAATCTAACTTAATATCTGGTAGACAGAGGTCCTTGCCTAAAGTTTTCTATAAATGAACTGAAAGCAAAGGGGAAATCCGAGGACTTTGAGTTGCGCCTGACACAATCAGATTTGTGGGATGTCCTATGGTCATAGATAGGAGCAGGGTAAGACTAAAAGACAAAAGAAGAGGTTAGTGGAAGGGCCTCCATAAAAATACTGAAAGCTACAATGAATACAATGGACAAGGGTGAATTGTGAATGCATAATATTAGAATTTAGGAGGAAAAGAAATGCAGGCTTGAAGATGAGTTTCAGATTTCAGAGTTGTGGAGTGGATAAAAATGGCAGTAGCAATGTTTAAGAAAGCAAATATAGGTATGGGGGCATGTTGGTGGGCAAAAGCAATAGGTTCCAGTTATGAAATGATGTATGTGGGATATTATTGGGACATCCCAGTAGATTCAAACCTAGACCAACTGGCTCCAGAACGTGTGTTTTTAATTCCTAAACTGTGCAGTTTAAGTCCTAGGGATGTATTGAGGATTAAACGTGCTAACAGTTATAAAGAACTCAGTACAGGGTTAAGGAATTGCTTATTGAAAGTTTGCTGTCATTGATCTTAAGAGTGGGAGGCTGTAAATCTTCACCCAAAATATCAAGATTATGTTTCCACTGTTCAAAGACACCTTTTGATGACTTTGATCAACAAAGGATATGATGGGACTTCTTTAAAATCCGGCCCCAGCATACAGCTCAAAAATGCTTTTTCTTTTACCTTAAGTTAGATCTACCTTCAAGGACAATGAAAAGCTTATCAGGTCAGGAGGTGTGACCAGAAAAAGAACCTCTAGAAATGATGAAGTTATTTTTACAAAACTTTTCTTTACATGATATTTCTATTATATTCTAGAAATAGGAGCATTAGGTAGTTAAACATAAACATTCAAATATAAATAAGATCCAGGAATGTGGCCCAACTAAAATTTTCCAGCTTTTATAAGTTTGTTCTATAAGTTTCATCAGTTTGTACCGAGCTCCTATTTCACATGTATATAATTCAATCACTAAAAATAAAATTAATGGCTCAATCTTTCTTTGGAAACAAGGCTTATGTGTTACTCATATTAGTAATCCTAGTGTTTGGCACATGGCTGTCACATAGTGGGTACTCAAAAAATTGTTTAATTTAATTGAATTAAATTAACAGTATAACTTATAAACATTTTTGAAAACTCCTTTAAAAAGTATATTTAGCTATCTAATTCATTTTGCCCTGCTTCTTATAGAAACTTTCTTTGAAAAGAAGTATTAAAGTTCAAATAACATAAACACATAATAATTGATTGTATAACTTTGTTTGGCCACCTGCTAAAAATCATCTAGTAAAGAGGTGACTCGGGCAAATTCCTGTCCTCCTGCCACTGGTGTGGCATTCACATAAGAATAAATAAAAACAAGCAAAGAAATCCTAAAAAACTAATAAATGATAAAAAAAATAATAGGCCATGTCCAGTTTGGTCTGACATTGATCACAAAAAGAAAGAAATTTCTTTGACTTTGCTGTCTTCTTGCCCCACAGATATTAATAAAAGAAAAAGATGGTCAGTCAAACTGGACTGGCTTGAAATAAAGCAGGGAGCTGAAAGCTATAGCCTTCTGCAAGGTCATATAAGGAAATGACTCCAAAGTCTGTATTTTCAATTAATAGCTCTAGCAATTATTCATGAAATCTGCATTTTGAACCACCTGAACCAGGGCAGACACCAAAAAGTAATAATCCATAGAATGTGATAAACAGGATTAATCTAGCATAATAATTCTCTGAAGTATTTTTATTGACTTGCTAAGCAATAGGAGAAAAAAACCATTTCAATAATTTCTCATGAACACTGATGTATGAGTCACAGTGATAGAATTTGTGCACTACTCTGATGACCCAGATTCTCATATCTGAAAATATTAACTACAGGCTCCTGAGTTTCTTCAAAATGCAATTAAAATTTAAATAAACGTGTGGAAATATGCCATTTTGCTTTACACTTTCTGCAAAACACTGTGGTAGGAACAGTCTAATATTCAATGCGCGTTCATTTCACATTCTAAAATAGCTAAATGCAATTAACTCTAATATGTTTGGTGATGTGTTCTCCCATGAGAAACAAATATCATCCTACAGATTAAGGGATGTGAAATGAACCACCAACCCTATGCAGAAATATGCTGATTTGATTTTTTTATGTTTAATGGAATTTTATTGCATTACTAATCCTTGCTCCTTTTATTACCTTTAAATATTTAACTGTCTCCCATCATGATCTCTCCAAGTTCTTAGAGCTTGGCCTCAGCACAGCTGCGCTACTCTAAGAGCTCCCAGTTGTATAAGTAATGAGTAAAGACCATGGGAACAATGATCTCGGGAATATGTGGGGTTGCTGAATAAAAGAAATAGCCTCAGGCTCTCTAAGTACCTATTTCCTTTCAATAGTACTTTCTGGACTATTATATAAGGAAGAAAATTAGGTTTAGAACATGAAGTTCAGAGCAATCCAGGCCAGGCTACTGTCTTCAAGAGCCCTGCACCACATATCAATTTGCAGTGTGTGTGTGTGTGTGTGTGTGTGTGTGTGTGTGTGTATGCAATATATAAATACATATGAATGCTATATATTATATGTATATTTCTATCCTATGTCATCATCTATCCATAGAACTATTCTATCACCAGAATTTCCATACTTGACACATTCTAGGATAACGCAGGCATTAGGTAGATACTAAGGTAAATAAGATAGTCTCTGCCATACATGGCCAGTGTCTAATGTGGGAAACTCATGTAAAAAAAAAAAAAAGTTGCAACACTTTAGAAGATATAAATATAGCCATTATTTTGTCCCAAAGATATCCATCTTTCTTCTCATTCTAGAAAAAAACAAAACAACAAAAATCAAAAGCAAATAACTATAACATCATCTACAATGTCTTCCTCATAAAAAAAGGAAGTAAACTTGTCCCTAATCTAATGACCTATCGACGTCTCACCAAGATTTTAATCACTAACCTAAATACATTTATCCTCATGGTTTTATTAATTCAGCTCTTGATTGTTTGGTTCTGTGTATACTTTTACTATCTAGGTTTCTTGCTCTTATTTAATTGTTGCTCATTGCTCGGATGGGAAATACAGCATGGCAGTTAAAAAATGACTCTCTGAAGACTCCCTATCTGGTTTGAAACCCAGCTTCATCGTCTACTAATTGTGTTCCCTTAGGAAAATTGGTCTTCCCATGCCTCCATGCTCATCTAAAAGTTTGAAAAATAATAATTCTTACCTTATGAGGTTGTATATTAATTGTGTTTTAATAAAACATTTTCTGTATTTTATAATACTTTGACATCTTATGGACCCAGGAAGGGACTGACTGTCCTAGGGTTAGTTAATTCTTAGACATAGCAAACAACTTCCCTGTGAGCACAACTTTGATATGCAAGACAGCAAATCACAAATCCATATCTCTATCCACCTTCTTTTATCAGACTCCTGTAGTCATGATCTGCCACAGGGCCAGGTACTGAACAACTAGGAATCACTCCTATAGCCCGGACCTGTAGAAATTATTCAAACAGTCCAGTCCTAAACCTACTCAGTCTGCTTTACCTTGCCTCACCCATTCCCTACTGTGAAAACCACAATAAAGGCTGTTGTCCATGCTTTCCCCTCATCCCTCTGCCTCCTGACTGACCCTGACCTGCTGCCTCATATGGCCCTGCATGGCATGATGTGTCCCCTCCTTCTGGGAACTGTAACAAGTCAGCCTATTAACGACAGTCATCTAATCTGTTGGTTTCACCATACCTGAATAATAACAAAACCCACATTTTAAATTGTTACAAATATTCAGTTAACATTATATTCAATGCGTATAAACATCTTAGGACAGTGCCTCACGTTATAAGCACTCATATATCAACAATTTTGATAGGTATTATTTCTATAGAAGTACATGCATATAGACATTAAATAACCAGCAGTTACTTTCATTCATTCAACTTACATTAATTCAGCATTTCTTATTTGCCAAAAACTATGTTAGGCATTGAGGCAATAACTGAACACACAGTATGGTCCTTACCCACATGC
The DNA here is from genome assembly GCF_008692635.1 of Crocuta crocuta. Lineage (NCBI taxonomy): Eukaryota > Metazoa > Chordata > Mammalia > Carnivora > Hyaenidae > Crocuta > Crocuta crocuta. Next base: position 1,694,873 of record NW_027528877.1, on the reverse strand, counting down.
TTATGATCTTGTTAACAACTGTGATAATTTACCCTATTACCTCTTGTTCCTTAGTAGTAATTACAACTGTTGGGTTGATATTCTATGCCTAATAACTTTTTTTAATCAAATCAACTTTAAGGATTACATGTTTCCAAAATAGTCTTCTTTGCATTATTAGAAGTACAGCTTTCACAGTATTAATTTCTGTTCATCTCTATATCAGTCTTTTACTCTTTTACCATTTGATGATAAAAAGAGGAGCCTAAAACAGATGTATTATGGTAAATGACAACCATGGGAAGTAATTACATACTATCCTATTAACATATTTCAGTCATTGAAGTTTCAAATGGCAGAAACATACCATTGACTCACAGCCAGTTACTGAATAGAATCCAAATAATGTTGAGCCCTTATATTTGCATGGTCAGTCATTCTCTATCTGTATAGTTTGCTTTTTGTTCTTAAATGTCCACTATATATCCATCTGTGAGAGCTTCAGTTCCTCCTATCTGGTTACCAACATGTTAAGTATACTTTACGGTATCTGTCATGCCATTCCCAATGTCACTAAATCTTCTAAGTGATTGCCACTCCTGCTGAAGCATCACACCCAGTAACCCTGACATCTCCATCCTCAGATAAGAAAACATACGAGAGTAACCAAATCCTCTCTCCTCTCTCCCTCTGTCTCACATATACAGAGACCACAGCCTGGTAGTCCTGGGCAATAATGCTGTAGAGCCCCTAAGCTGGTAACCATATTCATTTGTTCAAAAGATTTACTAAGCACCTAAAGCAATAAACAACAACATGCAGAGTCCAAAAGCCTTACTGGTGAAGAACAGTGATAATAAGCAAACAACTGTACGAGTAATTATTTCAAAATCTAGACTAGTCTCTCCTTTTATAACCTTTGCACAAAAAAGACTAAGAAGGGGTGTAAAAGGACTGGAGGTGTTGTATGTTTTGTATTCATGCCTGTGTATTTTGAGCAAAGGAACTACAGAAAAAGGATCCCTCAAAGAAGTAACTCCAAGCTGCAACTTAAAAAATAATTAGTCGGCCATGCAAAGGGAGAAACAATAAGTTTAGGCAAGACACGCCAGATGCATACAAGCTCTGAGACAGGAAGGAGTTTGCAACATGAGTAAAATAGAAGAAGAGCAAGCTGGAACCTGGTGAGGAATGGGAAGAGTCGGTGGGCCAAGTCTTGAAGGCAGGCAGGGGCCAGATCATGACCAACCTTGTAAGCCGTCTTAAGGAATTGGAACAATGTGTAAATCAAAGGAATCAGTAGAAAGAGAACAAGAAAGAATGAAGCAAATATGAGATCCTGGAGTCCCTGAGCCTTGCCCGGCTTCAGTTTTCTGTAGCCTCTCTCTCCTCTTCAATCTACATTCCATGTACCACTAATGTTATGTTTGTAAATACACATCTTATTATACCACTTCCCTGTTTAAAAAAGTAGGATGACTGTCCACATCTTAAGGATAGAGCCCCAGTGCACAATACACTTTTCTAGAATTACCCTCTGGCACTTTATCCTATATACCCTGCACATTAGTCATACCAAGCTATTCACTGTTCCTTAAAAATGGCACATAGCATTATATCTCCTTGTTTTTGCTTATGCTCCTTCTCTCGTATGTCTTGTCTGGCCTGGAAATTATCTAAAAGGTTCAAATGGCATCTCATTCACATGGTCTTCTCATCCTATACTTTCTGCATTACGATAGCATTTTATCCATGTTATTTGTATGAAATATAGCATTTTAAGTTTTAATGGTGCATTTCTACCCTCAGAATATGAATATTTTATGTGTATTTCATGTTCAATTGCTCACTGTACCTAGTAACTAGCACATAGTACTCAAAATGCTTAATGAAGGAATACATATATTATCTTTTGGCTAAAACCAAGACACGTTATTGCACTCCCAAACTGAGCTTTACAAATGATTATGATTAATGTTTTTTTTCCCACTGAGTCATCCAGTCACTAGACATTAAGATGCAATAGAATAAAAAGGGCTCTAAATTATAGATTTCAAATACACAATCTTATTAGTTATATATTTTTCTTACCTAAAATATGACTCCATTGAAACTATTTATATACTTAACAAGATGAGGTAATATATGAAAAATGTTAATGAATTCCTTTCTCTAAAATAAGAGGTTAAAGGAATGAAGTGAAGCCGAAGTCAGGGAAGAGATAAAGAAAATTATTTTCCTTTTATGTTTAAGTGAAAGAAACAACAGAATACCCCAGGGTTCTTTAAAGACAATAAAAGGCTACCTGTCCAAAATACCCTTAGGAAACTACCAATAGGAAGTAAAATGAAATAAATAACCTTTAAGGGGGCCTTTGATACTCAGATCGCGATCCCTTACAGAAATCAAACACTGTCAGAACCAGGAGACTTTATTCTGGACACAGTTCTGATACACATAAACTCCTGGATCTTGGAGTTCACCCATCTTCCTCAGACCATTTGCCTATTTGCTAAATAATGCAGATGGATTACACAAAATTACTTCTAGTTCTTATAGTCTGTGACTGTACATCTCAAAGATAATCTTCTGGTAAGAAGACCCAGATATAAACTGCTCTCCATTAAAATGCCAAAAAGGTTAATTTTAGAATATTTTGATATTGCCTTACACATATGTATGATATGGTAAGAGATTTCCACTTCTTAAAATGGGCCTTCTTTGGTTTCATCGTTCCACACACTGCTAATGCCCACTGGTGGTAACGTAAACAAACATGCTGGCACTTACAGTCTGCTCAAGCAAGCTGTTTCCTTAGGAATGGCCCCTGTGAGCATTTGTGCCAGGATTATAACTCTTTTTTGCAGAATTCCAACAGCAAATTTTCCTTTAGGCTTAGCATCCTGCTGACCCAGTTTTTCACACAGTACTGCCTGCAGCTCCAGACGGTCTGCTGAAATAATGATCGCACCTCTATCACCTTTCCCCTACTAGGCAAGGAGCTCCCTCTCTGTGAAGATTGCTGTTAATGAGAGGTAACTATGTGCGTATGCGCTCCCACTGCCCACAGCCAAGGCCGACATCTTTAGTCGATCTTTTACAGAGAATGATACCAGCCTTCACAGTTCTCCTTAGCAGAACCTTACATATAGCCACTAATAATCAATTAGGGTTGGCATCTGAGATGGAACTTGCCACCTAGGCCAGAGAGTCTCAACATCTACCTCCTACCTTTAATCTAAAATAACTAGAGTATAGATTTTAGAACCTTTTCTAAAACCACTGAGCAAGTCCAGAAATAAGCAGGAAAAAAAAAAAAAACAACGAAGCCTAACTTGAGCTACTTCTCTTGGTTTCATTAAATGGGTGTAATTAGAGGTTGTAGGATATTAAGAAATTTAAACAAGAGCTATCTTCTTTTTCATTTTATAACCAGAATTCAGCATTGGAGGAAGATAAGATCCAATTGCCTTCATTTCCTTCTTTAATGATACTGTTATTGACTATGTAACATGCAGGGTCCATAAAGGTAAGGCAGAATGTCTAAAAATTAGCAATGGATAAGGAAAACCTTGACAAGTTTCCAATACCCATTAGGCTCACAAAACAAGTATCTCTATGACCTAATCATAGTCATCTGAGGAAGACAACTTCAAACACTTGTAAACATTAAACTTTAGATGCCACCATTTTGTATTTCTTGTGATTAATAATCTCTTGAGCAAACACTGTTCTCATCCCCTCAAAAAAAGAATGACCAAAGATTCAAGGTTGTTCTCTAGCCCAGAATAATTTGTAAATATAGGTTATGTTTAAACCATTTAAAAACAAGTGAGCAATAAAATATGCCACAGGTTTTCCTAACTGTATGCATTTTGGCTTGGTTTCTCTCAGAAAAGTGGTTGAATAAATCCCTACGTACACATCAAGTTGTGGATCAATGTTGTGGATAATCCCAAATATAAGATAAACTAACATCCTTTTATTCATCATCTAACACAATATCATGAGTTCACAAAAAACTCATGAATTTGGAAATTTTGAGTGAGTATGCAGAATAAGAAAGATGAAAAATGATCATTGCCTTCTCAAAAAAGAACCAATTTGGGGAGGTACCCATCTACTCTTTAACTTATTCAGCACCAGTCTGCTGCTGTGCTGTTCAACATGGTAGCTGCTAGCCATTTGTGAAGACTGAATTCTTAAAATGTGGTGAATATAAATTATGTGCTAGAAGTATAAGATGCACATTAGATTTTGAAGACTTATTACAAAAATGAATATTAATAATGGAAAACATTTATTGAACACATAGATTTTAAAATCACATGTTAAGTATTTGTCAGATCTTCTTAACAACCCTATAGTAGAGTGGCCAGTGGTCCCAGTTTTTCTGCGCTGAGGGATATTTAGGATGTGAAACTTTAGGTGCAAAATCTGAAAACATCCAGAGCAAAACAGAATGAGCTAGTCACCCTACCTATATGGTAAATATTGTTTACCCCATTCTACAGACGAAAACAATTAAGGTTCAGAGAGATTCAGTAACATGCAAATTCACACTACTAACAAGTGGCAGAGAAAGGATTCATGTCGTGCCTGGTCTGTATTACACAGTATAAAAAGTATATTATATTCTCTTCCTATCAGAGAAGACTGTTGGGTTTTTAATTCACTTCTCTATTTTACACTTGTAAAATATATAATATAAAGTGTTACTTCAAAATCTGAAATAACAATAACTAGTGTCAATGTATGTTGATTTATAGACTTCTTTTTTTTAATATTTATTTATTTTTGAGAGAGAGAGACAGGGAGAGAGAGGGGGAGAGAGAGGAGACAGAGTGTGAGCAGGGGAGGGGCAGAGAGAGGGAGACACAGAATCTGAAGCAGGCTACAGGCTCCGAGCCATCAGCACAGAGCCTGACGTGGGGCTTGAACCCATGAACTATGAGATCATGACCTGAGTGAAGTCAGGCACTTAACCGACTGAGCCACCCAGGTGCCCCTATAGACTTCTTATTAACTCTATGAAATAGGTACTGCTGTTACTCCCATCTTACAGACAAGGAAACTAATACACAGATAAGTTATAACAATTTTCTCATCTAATCAGATTTTCAGCAACTGGACTGAACCACGACAGTCTAGCTGCAGTGTTGTTAAGCTGTGTTATAAACACGGCCCTTCTGAACTACTTACTAATGAATATGGCAGGCACTTCAAGTGTCCTGGTACCTGTCTTCTGAGGGATCAGAAGGACTGGGGGACAAATGGAGAAGCCTCTATGGTAATCTGGACTCCAAAGCCACCTGTAAACACTAAATTCCATCTCATTAACATATTTGGGGTCCGAAAAGATTAAGGGCTGGACCCTAAATTCTTCTCATGTAAGATTATCACTTTTGAAATCTGAATTTTGGGGCACCTGGGTGGCTCAGTTGGTTAAGCCGCCGATTTTGCCTCAGGTCATGATCTTGCGCCCCGCGTAGGGCTCTGTGCTGACAGCTCAGAGCCTGAAGCCTGCTTCAGATTCTGTGTCTCCTCTCTCTGCCCTTCCCCTGCTCATGCTCTGTCTTTCTGTCTCTCAGAAATAAACATTAAAATTTTTAAAAAATCTGAATTTTGACTTGTCTTTTGCCTCTCTAATGTTTATTTTCATGTTACTTTAAATTTTTTTTTTTAATGTTTTATTTATTTCTAGGAGAGAGAGAGAGAGAGAGACAGCGTGAGCAGGGAGGGTCAGAGAGAGAGGGAGTCACAGACTGAAACAGGCTCCAGGCTCTGAGCTGGCAGTCAGCACAGAGCCCGACGCGGGGCTCGAACCCACGAACCGCGAGATCATGACCTAAGCGAAAGTCGGACGCTTAACCGACTAAGCCACCCAGGCGCCCCAAATGTTACTTTAAATACATACTGGTAATGTGTTTTCTAAGAATTTGCTTATATAAAAATAACTTTTGCTGTCTTTATTCATAGAAAAATCAGTTTTCTATAAAATTTTTGAATTAAATCTTCCCCCCCCTCTAAATTTTATAGAAAATTAGTACAAGTTAGCTGTTTCATTATCTTCCTAACAATATATAGCAGAGGAGTCATCTGGTGCATTCATGATTTTTATTGCTACAAAGAAGCTGCTTTTTATGATCTCAGTGCTTTTGAAATATTTTATAACTCTACTGGAATGTTTTTAAGTATTACCAAGATATGCATACCTATAGATTTCTTTGTATTGATTTTTTGCCTGGAACATGGAGAACCCTTTTAACCACCATTATCAATTCAGGACATTTTTCAACAATTATCTTTGGTGCTTCTGATCCAATTATGCTAGTCTCTTCTTCAGAACATGTATAATTTTGAGACTGACTTTCCTTTTTTGGCTTTTCAGAACTATTATCACTCTCCTCATCATTTTTTACTATTTTGTCTTTTTCTGTACATCCTAAGAGAGCTACTCATTGTTCACATTACTAATTCAATTTTCTGCAGTGTCAAATCTGTCTTTTACTGTCTCCAGTATGAATATTAATACAGATATTGGATTATCATCTCAGCTTGTATATGTAGACTTAGATATGGGTATAAATATAGATGGATGGATGGATAGATAGATAGAGGTTATCTTTTGGAATCATATCAAGGATGACAATAATTTTCCAATTTCTAATTCTTATTTCTTAAGACTACTTTTTGCTCCTCATAGGTCTTTATTTCCCAAGCAATTTTTCATAATCTCTAAGGTAGATTTTTTTTTCTTTTCACTTACATGACACAGAGTAATTCATGCCTGTCTAGACTCACGACATTTATTGATAGAAAACATTTAGTGACGGCAAATGAGTGAATTAACCCCTGCCCCCTCTCAGCTTTGCCCTAATACAATCTCTCTCTATGATCTATAACACTACCACAAGTAAATAAACATGTTCTTGGGCCCATTCTCAATATACTAGCAGCGTTTAATCTGGTGAGGTCCTTCTGCAGTGAAGTGGAATCTTCTAGTTCCAATCATGTTCACTGACTCTCCAACCTATTCACAGTGGAGTTAGAACACTACAAGTCACAGAAAGGACTGATATCATGGCTCTGGGCATCCTTTCTACAGGACTTGACTTATATGGAACATGGTAGCTAGAACACAACATGAAATTGCCAGTAAGTAGAGTACACCACCACCCATAGCCCTTCGACTACCTCTACCAAGTGTATGGGACTTGAGGGAGACTAGAAGAGCAGCTTAGTACTGCCTCGGGCTTTTGTTGGTTCAGACCCTCTGAAGTGAGTGCATCTGGAGGGAAAAAGTGAGAAAGTCATCTGAAGAAGGGGAAAAAAAACATTTTTCAACCTCTGTCAAGGATATAAAATCAGAGTAAATCATCACAAAATTAGAAAGAACATTTCCTGCACTTTAAACTCCATTTTCGGGATACATGGGTGACTCAGTTGGTTAAGCCTCTGACTCTTGATTTCGACTCAGATCCTGATCTAATGGTTCTTGAGATTGAGCCCCATGTTGGGCTCTGTGCTGACATTGCAGAGCCTGCTTGGGATTCTCTCTCTCTGCCCTACCCACATGCGCTCTCTCTCTCAAAATAAATAAATAAACTTAAAAAATAAAAATAAAAAGTAAAATCTCTTTTCACTGTTCTTCCAGTTATGGAACATTCCTCTCAGATTTTGGCAATAGGTTATGTTTTTGTTTTATACTGTGTTTGCATTTTCAGATTCCTTTTCATCTGCACTTTCACAGGGACTGACAGTCAGGAGCGTTTACAGAGAAGACTAACTAGAGAACTTTTAAACAAGAACAGCTTTAGTTCAGCAAAGACTTTACGCCTTCTATTTTCAAGAGCTCCTGGTATTAAATATAAAATACTTTTCATTTAATTTTCTTCATGATTTTTTATTAGTCTTTGAAGTTCAGTAGAATAACAGCTCACATAGCTTTTGATCTTTGATGTGGATGCATAGTGACTCTTTGAACATGCTGGGCTAGATAATTTACATATCAACCTAAATAGCATCAAAGATTTGTGAAGTAGTTCTGAGTGTTGTACAGGCAGTTTATCAGACATAGCAGTACTACTTTTGGTTTTGACACCTCTGCTGAATCACCTAACATGCAATTGGGTTATTTGAAAATTACAATGGTTATACTTTACTGCTGTTTTTAATAGGACAGTAACATCAGAATAACTACCTTCTACATTAAAATGTTTCTTCTAACACTATTAAATTTGCCCCAACAATGTTAAAGCAGTACTGGATGGACAAAGCCATCATAAGCAGACTTCAGGAGTCTATTTTGCATTGGCAGGAGGTGATTTAACAGCACATTTCCATCTCTGCCATCACAAATAAAATATTTGCATCAGCAACATTATGCATGCGTATTCCAAAACAAATTCAGTGTAAAGGTTCATCATAATTGGAGGCACAGTGCTATTAGCCACTGTAATTTCCTTTACATTCTCCACAATTTAGCCTAAATGCTACTTCCAAAATATTATAATCTTTCCTAATTCAACTGTACCTATATAGCACTTCCATCATAATGATCTTCTTATGAAGTCTCCTCTTCTTGAGAATATGTTTAAACATCTAATTCTGAGAACTAAGGTGCATTATTTAAAGATGTTTACTTCATAATACCATTCTTATGTGGTACCTTCCTCATGAGACCAGACAGCATTTTCTCCACCTTTTCATATCACTAACAAGAGGTTTCTGAGATCTCAGTAAGCCACAAATTTAAAAAAAAAAATCATGATAATAAGTCTATGATAAGGGTTTTAATTCTCTTTTCTTTTAATTAAATTGATCAATAAATAGGTTTTTTTTTTAAAGAAAAGGAGTACAGAGAAAAGCCCATGGGTTAATTGTGGTCAGGAGAGCTATAATATTTCCAATAATAAATAGAACAAAAATTCAAGTGCTTTTTGTAATATGCTTACTGATGCACATCTGTTGCCAGTAAAAATATTGTGAACATAATAAATTCAGAATTATCCTAGCTACACTTTAGAAAATTGACAACTTTTGTATGTGGATCACTACACTAAGCCTAAGCAACTGAAGAAATAAATTTTAAACAGCATATACAATGCAAATGTCTGAAGTAAGTTCAAAGACCTACTCGTCTGGGTCATTTTTCTGACTATATCTCCATTTGATATGTGGGATGTGTGTACCATTTAGAAAATCTGACAAAATGAAAAATAAAATCACTGCAGGGAGATAATTACAGTACATACTTAAGCTATGAATTATAATAGGTAAGACTATACAAAAAGTTCCCATTACAATAATGCACTTCTATTAATCATATATATTATTTTATATATATACATTGTCTGGATACATAGATATATATATGGATCTGCATAAGGTTTTTAAATCTTCTAAATGTTTTTGCAATGTTGGAAAGTCCTTTATATGGTGAACTAATATTTATAAAGAGATGAAATGGGTGACACCTGTGCAATTGTAAGTTGAAGATAAGCTTCCCACTCCTACCCAGCATGCTCCTTGCTAGAGATAGATATCTCTACCGCCCAGTTGCTGGGTACTTGGGAAATAAAAGTTAATTTTAAAACTTACCTAATCATGCCGGGAAAACTGGACAGTGACACGCAGAAGAATGAAACTGGACCACTTTCTTACACCATACACAAAAATAAACTCAAAATGGATGAAAGTCCTAAATGTAAGACAGAAAACCATCAAAATTCTAGAGAAAAAAATAGCCAACAACCTCTTTGACTTCAGCCGCAGCAACTTCTTACTAGACATGTCTCTGGAGGCAAGGGAAACAAGCAAAAATGAACTACTGAGACCTCAACAAGATAAAAAGCTTCTGCACAGTAAAGGAAACAATAAACAAAACTAAAAGACAACAGACGAAATGGGGGAATGTATTTGCAAATGACATACTGGATAAAGGGTTAGGATCCAAAAATGTATTAAGAACTTATCAAACTCAACATCCAAAAAACTAATAATCCAGTGAAGAAATGGGCAAAAGACATGAACAGACACTTTTCCAAGGAAGACATCTAGATGGCTATGTTAACTAATTCAGATTTAAATAAAATTAAAAAATTAAAATAAAATAAAATTTATCTAAGCAGAAAAAGAGAACTGCCAAGAATTCATAAAGTATGTCCAAAGTATTTTGAGTTATTACTATTTCAAATTATATATTTCTCTAAGAATAGGTACTATTTCTATTTTAAGACAATGCCAGCTTATGAAAATGTCAAACATTAATTTAATATAATGTTTGGAGTTTAAGTGCCTCATTTTATCAGCAAATGAAGGTTATTTTCTCCATTACATAATAAAAGATATTTTATGATTTGTACAATTTTTATTATTATTGTATAAATGTACCTTCTATCAAAATCTTCTTTCATACTTTCTTTTAACATCTCCTCTACAATATGATCAAATTTTAAGTTTTTGCCTTCATTCTACTAAGAAATTTTAGCAAAATGTAAAAAATGTTGACGGTAGTACAAGAGTATTACATTTTTGTATTAGTCATGGATTTTTGTTTTCTGTATTTCTAACGCTTTGACATCTTGCTGACACTGAAGGGACTGATTATTTAGGGTTAGCTAATTCCTAGAAAGAGCAAACAACTTGCTTGGGATGTGCCTTTCATATGCAAACCAATGCATCCAGCGTCCATACCCCAGCTACCTCCTCTGTTGGCTTTCCCATTCTGGGTCATTAACCCCACCAGGCCCAGCACCGGACAACTAGAGATAGCCCCTACACTTCAGAGTCCCCTGAAATTATTCAAACTAACCCATCCTAAGCCTGTATCACCCATTCCTTCCCACAGAAACTAAAATAAAGGCTCTTGCCCACATTTTCCCCAGCTCCTTCTGCCTCCTGACTGACCCCAGGACTTCGCTGCCATGTGCCCTCTTCTCTTGGACACTGAGTAACTATCCTTTCAATGACAATTGTCTCCTGAACTATTGGCATGGCCGAACCAGAGTAATAACAAAACATGTACATGGTTTTTTTTTTCAGTTTTATTTTTATTTTATTTTTTGTCCTTAAATAGTTTATTGTCAAGTTGGTTTATATATAACACCCAGTGCTCATCCCAAAAGTGCCCTCCTCCATGCCCATCACTCCCATCAGCCCTCAGTTTGTTCTCAGCATTTAAGAGCCTCTCACGGTTTGCCTCCCTTCCTCTCCCCAACTATTTTTCCCCTTTTTCTCCCTCATGGTCCTCTGTTAAGTTCCTCCTAATCCTCCTATATGTGCAAACATATGGTATTTCTCCTTCTCTTCCTATTTCGCTCAGCATAAAAAACATGTACATGTTAAAACACATTTCACCTACATGCAAGTTTTTCTCTATAAAAATTTCCTATTAGTTAAGCAGCACATACACAATGTGAAATCCTGGAAGATCTTCAAGGGATCAAACATTTCCCATCTTAATCCACTGCCATCAAAAATTCTTAACATTATTTGTACTCCTTATCAAAACAAATGATTGCCACTCGACAGATGGCATTGTGTGGAGTGGCATGTCCTCACTCTAAATCAGATCTCTTCACTACAGTCTCTCAACTAGTGTGAAGCAAATGGCTTCTGGTCTGGGAAGGGATCCATCTCTTTACTCCCTCATGACTAACAGAAGGGGCCCAGAGCAACCAGGACCCCTGTGCTGGTGGACTCTGGCTATCAACACCCTCCTCAGGCTCTCCCAGTTAGCAGCGAAAATATTATTATTTTCTCTGTGTGCTGCATCTTGAAAAAATCGGAAGCACTATGTTAAACTAACAATCATAAAGAGTTTGGACTATGGGGTCCACTTGCAGGTGATCCCCAGGCAGATTTAAAATGTAGATTCCAGTGCATTTTCCATTTTCATTTAAATTTTTTTTATGTTTCTATTTTACTTTTTTTTTTGAGAGAGACAGACAGAGCACAAGTGGGGAAGGGGCAGAGAGAGAGAGACACAAAGAATCTGAAGCAGGTTCCAGGCTATGTATAAGCTGGCACAGGGCTTGAACTCATGGACGGTGAGACCATGACCTGAGCCAAAGTCAGACGCTACCCAGCTACCAGCTGAGTACCCAGCACTTCTCATTTTAAATATTGATCTACCACAATGTTTACTTACCAACACAAATGTCCAACCAGATTTTTTATATTAGACTTATAATCTCAGGATGCCTCTTCACATACAAGAGAAACTGAAACTCATTTTCATGGCCCAAAAGACCCTGGCACCATTCCTGCTTCTCTTTGCAGACACCTCCCAGTCACCCCAGCATTTAACCTTTGCATGACCAATACCAAACCTCTAACATTTCACAAACATACCATGCTCTTTTTGTCTTTATTTGTATTTACTTTATTTGTATTTATTTTATATGTGTTTACTGTCCCTTTACTGACCTGGCATTTTCATATACATTTTTCAAAATTCAATGTAAACATAAGTATCCCGGGAAAGGCTTCTTGGCAACAACCCTCCCATCCCCCCACGGATCCTTCCTCTCACTTCCTATCTCTCTGTTCATAGGATAGATGGTTCACCTTCTCTAAGATCCCAGATCTTACATGAAAATGTTAATGGCTGCACAAGCAGTACACTGTATTAAAGGTTTATAAATTTGCTATGTCATTAGATGTTGACTTCCTTTGGGCCCAGACTGTGTCTAACCCATCTTTCTTTCTCAAGGTACACAGCAAATGATGGGGTAGTAGTTACTTCTAGTTTTATTTGCTTAGCATTCCTCTCCTTGAAATCAACTGCACCACCATTCCCCCACAGTTCCAGAAGTGCTTTCTTCCATTTCTCAACTTTCACAGTCACAGGGTTTGGGTTTTGAGTAAGTATGTGACCAAATATTACTTTTCCTGTGATAAAAATATTAGTTAACTAGAACACTTTCCTTTCTGCTCAGACTAGGAAGATGTGGTCTGCGAAGCTACTGAAAGTCATGGGTACAGACACAGATTCAAAGACAGTTTAAGAGGATGAAGCATGATCACGGAAGCAGAACTGAGAGAGGGAGAAAGAGCGTCCTGGGGCACTGAAGATTCTGGTTTGCGGTTACTCATGTCTACACTGAAGAAACCTTTTTTTTTTTTTTCTCCTTAAGCTGGTTCAACTGGAGTTTTGTCAGGACTCAAAATGCTAACAGAGGAAAAAAAATCAACAAATGCAAGGTAGCTGACAGATAAAGGAGGGAGGGAGGGAGAGGAAGAAAATTAAAAAGTTAAATGTCACAGGAAATCCTTTCAACCTTATTAAACTCACTCAGTATGCAAGAGTTTCCTAACTCCTCATCAGAATTATTAGTGTTGGGTAGCAATCAGGTTTCAAATCTCTAGGATGAAATATAAAATCTTTGTAATGAACACAAGACTCTACTATATAAATCATACAAAAAGCAATTAGAAAAGAATTTTAAAACTCCTTTACTTTAAGTTAAAACTTCTCTATTTATAAACTCAGAAATCTCCCATAATTAAAAGAAAAAAGACTAAATTATGTGGTTATGCTAATTTGGCCACTAATTTCTAAAAGTTTGTGACGTTATTATGAGAAAAGAATAAAGACAAATTGCTAGTTTTGCTCTGTAAATTGACCAAGGATTTAAAATATTTTCTTAATTTTATTTTTCTGAGAGAGAGAGAGAGACAGTGCAAGCAGGGGAGGGTCAGAGAGAGAGGGAGACACAGAATCTGAAGCAGGCTCCAGGCTCTGAGCTGTCAGCACAGTGCCCAACGCAGGGCTCGAATCCATGAACCATGAGATCATGACCTGAGCCAAAGTCAGATACTTAACCCACTAAGCCACCTACGCACCTCCAATTTAAAATATTGAAAGGTTAAAACGAAAGGTTCTTAGGGATGCTTGGATGGCTCAGTCCAACTTCGGATCAGATCATGATCTCAGGGTTCATGAGTTCGAGCCCCATGTCTAGCTTGTTGCTGATCGCACAGAGCCCCCTCAAGATCCTCTGTCCCCCTCTCTCCCTGGCCCCCCCCTCAAAAATAAATAAACAATTTTTTAAAAAGTGTCTCAACGGCTCTTAGACTCTGGTGGATATTTTGCAGTTTTCAAAAAGATAATTATTCTATATTGATTTTTTAAATTTTAGAGTTTAGCAAACCATGTTAGGATTTTCAGATACATTCAAATAGCACAGATCTGTCTACACTTCCTTTAAAAATTATATTATTTAGATACTGGCCCATCAAACTGACAACCCATTATATTTTATCGTTATGGAATATGCACTAAGAGCAATATGCGAGGTGCTGGCTAGGAGCTGCTGATCCAAAGTAATTTTTTAGATGGAAATTAATTCAGCAATCTAGGGAAATACTACCAGAAAACAATGCCCTACTGAATCTCATTAAATCAATTTGGAAAGGCATATGGGTGGAAAGGTAAAAATAAATCAACAAGATTAAAAAGGAAGTATATTGCTTTGTAACAAAAAGAGAGGATGTATAGTATCTGGTTGCCAAGTTGCAGGATTTTAAGCAGGAATTATTTGTCTTCCTTATAGAATAAGGCAATTTTAAGGATTAGAGCAAAATACTGTTGCATATGGTCCAGTTTATATAAACTGCATTTCTCTCAACAAGACCTACTCCATCTTTCCAGAGGGAGATGAGCTTTCACTGGAGGAGCCATTGCCTAGCAACAAGATGCTAAGAAGGCGAGCTGAGTCCTCTTCAGAAAGAGCTCCCTCTCTCTCCCCACTGCACTGCAATGACCTCTAGCACAGACCAGTGCCCTTGAGAGAACCACCTTAACAACCAGAAACCTACTGGCGAAGAATTTTGTTAGGATCACTACAAGGTCTAAGCTTCTTTTGTTTTAAAGCAGATCACATAGTGTTCGTGCTTCTGTGCTTTAGCAGGACACAAAGCATTTTCACAAACATGCTTTCACTGCAGTCAAGCCCCTGGCTGTCATCAGTATTGATGCACTTGACCAACTATGTAACTAACCACAGGCCTTAGGTCTATCCGGGCTTACCTGACTGCCAATGTTTGTTGAAAAGAATTGAATGAACTGCATCATCTTAGCTATGGCCTCAACTGCTGTACCCCCCAGCCCCACCCTATCCCGGGCAGGGTAGCAAGTCCTCTTTTAACTTCTTCTTCACAGTGTGACTAGTCCTCTGCTCCTTTTACCCTTCACTTTCACTTCCTTGATAAAGATTTTAAATATCCTTTTTTTGTTGTTTTAATTGGGCCCTAGGAAGGACACAGCGCTAGGTGCTGGAGATAAAATTAGGAACAAGACATAGCTGCTGTGGGAGCTTAGGCTAGGGCTCCATGGGAGGAAACCGGAGACGCGGCGGGACAGGCTGCCTGAGGAGAATTACTGCCGGGAGGCCTGAAGAGCCTGCGGGAGTCAGCGGGGCAAAGAGGTGGGAGGCTAGAAAGTGAGGTGGAATGGAGGTGGGGAGGAAGACATCTGGCAGAGAGAACAAAGGCAACAGGAGACAGGAATCCTGAAGCCAGGGGAGTGTGTTATCCTGCCTTTACATCCTTATAGCTCAGTATTTGCAAGTTTTTAGTTACGAATCAAATTGACTTGGAAACATTTTTATTTCAACCTAGTATACGACCGAAAGCATTTACAAATCTATTACAAAAGCTGTTGCATTTCACCGGTCTCTTGCTCCAACTGCATTTATTCAGAATGTGTTTCCATGTTTCCAAACAGGAGACAGGGCTTGGAGTACACCAAAAATAATTACTATTAAGGGTACAGGACAGTGTAATAGAGTATGTACTAATAAAAATTTTGTCAAATTGTAAATACCCAAGAAAAAACAGGAAATGTTTTCTGAGCAATCCAGGTACTACCCTTGCAAATGTCTGTATTCACATGGACTTACTATTCCTAGCTGCGGGTCTTATTTTTCTTTCAAAGGAGAAAAGTAGGCATGCCATTTGGCTATGATTGTTTCAATAGATAAACCATTTAATTTTTGAAGGAGTGTTCTGAAAACACAACGCCCAACATTAGAGCTCCAGGCTTCTCTGATTTGCTCTTCAGAGCTAGGCGGCTACTCTGCCTCTCTGCTGCCCCCACGTGAGCTGACAGAGGTAACAGCACAGTAAACCTCGTGTGAGAACAAACCTGCCAAGCCATAGAACTTCAGGAAAGGAGGGACAAGGTGACAAGCACAGCCTTTCTCAAGATTCCAGGAATCTGGATTTGTTGTGACACAACTGCTGCGCAGATGGCTTTCTATTGACTAATATTTTCAGGATTTGTTTCAAAGAGAGGAAAATTTTTCCAATACCCAAAGACAGCTCAACATGTATATTTAAGTAATATGAGGAATAAGAAAGCAAGATTTAATTGGCTAATTAAGGTTCCAATTTGTACAATTACAGAACAATTGTTGGTTAGCCAAGAACTAAAACTTACTGGGTTTTTTTCCCACGTTAGAAGTGCTATGCCATTCCTTGCTAGTGGTACGGTATACATCAAGGACTTCATCTAGATTTCTTATCTTACTAAAGCTTTTTCCTTAAAAAATAACCTGTTTTTGGCAAGTTGTATGACATACAAAATGTGAAAGAAAATTTCTATTTTTGAGCTAACTTTTATAGAGTGCCTTTCAAATATGCCAATCCTTTCTTCTTTATTTCTATTCTGTGCCTTAGAGATCGTAAGTATTCCTACACTTTCATATATCATTCCTCTGCAGATGGTTTGCAAATGGTTCCTCGGCTTCTCTTGTATGCTAGAAATTAATCTTGGAATGTTTTCCCCCTGGCTCCAATTAAAAGGATAAATCCTTCTTCTCCCAAACCTTCTTTCTTACTGATTTTCCTATATTTTGGATTTTCTTATCTTTCCAGGCTTAACACCAGAAAGTTATTTTTCAATCCCTTTCCCCTTTCCTCTATATTCATTTTCCAGGCTGCCAATGCTAGGAATTCTGCCACGGGCTTCTGTACCATTGGCTGGAGATCCCTGGTGCAAAGTAAATGCTTAATAAAGATTCACAGATGGATTTTGATGGATGGATTGGCTGATAGATGGATTGGGAGAAAAAGATATTAGACAATCATAATTTTGGGGGGAAAAAACCTAACAGGATAGGTCTGCTAAAACAGGGAGATGGAATGTAATTCAAACTATGGGTACAAGAGGGATAGGCCTTCATGATGTGATTTTTAAGCTACTGTTGATAAGAAAAGAAATTGTTAATCAGATAAAAAGAAGGAGAAAAGCATTTCAGGCTGAGGGAATGTCTGTTCTCCTCTGAGGTAGGAAGGAGCTAATTGCAACATGAATAGAGGAGAGAAGCAGGCAGGATGATAAAGTGCCAGAGTGGAGAGCTAGTTGAAAGGTTGGTTTTTTTTTATTCCCCTTTGGCATATCTATAGCTTTTTTTAGCAGGTGAATCATACATTCGTGCCAACTGCCTATTCCATATTTGAGATTTGAAATTTGAGATTGAAATTGGGTCTTACAGCACATGTGATTAGAGATTTTATCCTAAGAGCAAAGAAAGCTGTGGAAGAGATTTAACCAGGGAAATGACACATTCTGATTTGAGCTTATAAAATACACTAGAACATTTCCATAACACAGTTAAGTGTAGTCCAAAATTTTCACTGACATCAAATGTATTTTTTTTTATGGTTAGGGTGATGAAGTGACCTAGAGGAGCCTGCTAAGACAGTAGGAGTTCAGTCACGGAGTCCAGACGTGCTGTCCAAATTCCTCCAAGTCAGGGCCTGGCTCCCAGCTTCGTTCACCAACCACCTGGGGCAGTTGTCCAGTCTAGGTTAAATATTGGTTGGGATGATTCTGAGTGCTACAGCTTGGATTTTCAGATAGTAGCAGCAATATCAAGAATCTCTTGTTTTGCTGATAACATCTAGGGAAACTGAACTGAAAGAAAACTGGAGGAATGGAAGAAGTTCCTCATCCACTTCCCAAGATATGAGCTCTTGATAATTCCTCAATGAGCATTACCTTCCCTCTTTGGGCCTCTCCACCAAAAGGTGAGAACTTCATTTTTTTAGTGTTTATTTATCTCGAGAGAGAGAAAGAGAGACAGAGAGAGACAGACAGACAGAAAGAGAACGAGCAGGGGAAGGCAAAGAGAGATTCCCAAGTAGGCTCCATGCTATGAGTGCAGAGCCCAACACGGAGCATGATCCCATGAACCATGAGATCATGACTTGAGCTGAAATCAAGAGTCAGCTGCTCAACCGACTGAGCCACTCAGGTACCCCAAAAGATGAAAACTTTAGCCTCCTGTTTGGGAAGGGGGGAAGGATGGAGAATGCAACCAATCACAAACTGCATTATATCTAGTTTTTCTTAATTACTAGTGGGTTGTCATGTGCTTTTATGGTAACACCCCAACTGTTATGTGGAAATTGGATTACAGGTGGTAGGAAGGTTGTTTAGTTAGCAGATCAGTAGGAAGCAATTGCAATAGCTCAAATGAGAGATGAAAGGTTTTTCTTTTAATGTTTTTTAAAAATAATCTCTACATCCAACGTGGGGCTCAAATTCATGACCCTGAGATCAAGCATTGCACGCTCTACCTACTGACCCAGTTAGGCGCCCCGAGAGATATGTTTTCTTAAACTAAAGTGGCAGCAGCAGAAATGGAGGTAAGGGGGGCACATCTGCAATATTGAGGAAGCAGAATCAGTTGATTCAGTGACTGACTGGATGTCAGGGAGTAAAGAGTAAAGTGTCAAGAAAGACCAGTGATTGCCCGGGGTTTCTAATATGAAAAAAGAGGCATATGGTGGCTCAGTATACCGACATACTTGGGAGGAAAAAATTTCAGGAAAAGATCACGAGTTCAGTTTTGAACATATGTTTGAAGTCCTATAAGACACTGAAGTAGATTTATTGCTTAAGCAAATGGCTGTGCATGTCTAGAGCTCAAGTGAATGGTTCTGACTGAGGTAAATGTTTGGAATCTATTGCTGTGGAGATTGGTAATTGAAGTGGTTAGAGAGAACATGATTGTGTAGGGAAAGAAGGGTACATTAAAAAAGAAAAACAAAAGGATTAGCACTCAAGAATGAGAAAAGTAGGGAGAATATGGTGGTCTAGAAGCTATAAGAAGAAAATGTCTCAAAATCAGATGAACAGGAAACCATGTGGAAAGCTGTTCAGAGGTCAAGCAAATCGGAACAGATAATGATCTGACCCACTGATTTGGAGAGCAGGGTGACCTTAGCAAGTAGAGGTGTGTGGAAGAAGTCAGAGTCAAAACCAGACTGGAGTTATTTGCTAATTTATTGAGAACTTTTAAAATGCAAAGTGACATGTTTAGTTTTATATACTTGTTGTGTAAGCAGTAAGCCTAGATACTTCTTTGGAAAAGTTTAGTAGTAGAGAAAAAAAGAAGCAAGACTATAGGTGAAAAAAATTTTTGTTTTTAAGATGGGATACATTTGAGAATATTGAGAGAAAGGGGCTAATAATGACGGAGGAGGTAATGACAGAGGATAGAGAAAATATAGAAAATGTAAGATTCTTGAGGAAGTGAGAACGAATGGGATTAAGAATACAAGAGAGGTTGTCCTTTGATCAGAGGAGGAAGAGTTCCATTGTTGCCTAGGAGAGAAGGGGTGCAGGTGATGGGGGTCTCACAGATTCTGTGCAAGCACAGAAGGCAGTTCCCACAGCCTTTAATACTCTGGATTTAGACTATTTTGTTAACCTCCAAACTGGTCACTTGAACACTTTCTACTCCACACCATTCAGCACAGTTTGGCAAATTACATATCACAAAGAACTATGTCAATGATGTCCCTTCTCCACTTGAACATTTTTAGCGACTACAAGAAAGGATACTGAAGAAGAGGTGCTGGATGTTAAGAGTTAGAACCAGGTCAATATAGAGGACCTGGTCTTAGCTCAGCTGTATGTTCATCCAAATCTCTTCACTCCTCTGTCTCTGTCTCCCAAACTCCTTTCTCTACACATCCTGGCTTCCCTGAGTTGTTGCCACTTCCATCGTGACATATCATCAATGATCAAGTTCAGTCACTTATTTCCTGCAGAGCTTACATTGATGACTCTCAAAGAGAAGCCCTGCAACACTCATTTGGTTCTTTTCATGAATGACTCATATTGCAGTTGAATTTCTCATGGCTTTACCCACGCCTTCTCAGACAGGAGCCATGTTTCCATTGGTAGCTATATCTAAGAGTACCTTTCACATTACACACATACACACACAGAGAAAGCAATTTTTTGCAACAGTTATACAGAAAGGAAAACAGGAAACAAGCTAAGAGGTCTTCAAGAAGTCACTTCTGCTACAGCCTCATGCTAAAACTCAGTCACATTTCCACAAGAATGTTCAAAGCATATTTCAATGGACATATGCTGAAAAGAAGTCACTTCAGACAGTCAGAAACTAATCGAGCCCAGCAACAGGCTCTGAGTTGACAGCTGATAGCCTGCTTTGGATTCTGTGTCTCCCTCTCTCTCTGCCCCTCCCCTGCTCGATCTCCATCTGTCTCTCAAAAATAAACATAAAATCAGGGGCGCCTGGGTGGCTTAGTCGGTTAAGCATCCGACTTTAGCTCAGGTCATGATCTCACAGTTCGTGGGTTCGAGCCCCGCGTCGGGCTCTGTGCTGACTGCCAGCTCAGAGCCTGGAGCCTGCTTCAGAGTCTGTGTCTCCCTCTCTCTCTGACCCTCCCCTACTTACACAGTCTGTCTCTCTCTCTCTCCTAGAAATAAATAAAACATTAAGAAATTAAAAAAATAAATATAAAATCAAGGAAAAAAAAGAAATTAAGGCCCTGGACCAAGGTATCTATCTCTGTCCTGGCTCAAAAGGCAATAGGATCTGAAGGAGGAAGGTCATTCTTATAGTGTGGTAGGCATAATAATGGCCTTCCAAAGATGCCCACATCCTACTTCCTGGCATCTGCGACTGTGTTACCTTATGTGATAAAAGGGACTTTGCTGATGTGATTAAGTTAAACATTTTGAGATAAAGATTATTCTGGTGGTTCCAAGGGCCCTCAGAAGAGCAAGACAGGGGGTTTGAGTCAGAGAAGGTGATGTATCAGTGGAACCAGAGGTCAGAGTGATGTGGGCTCATGAGACAAGTACTCTATTTACCACAAACTGTTTTATTCTCCTTCTCCTGTATCAATTCTACATCCAGATTTTTTTTAAGTCAAAGAGCAAATGCAGAATTATGTGAATATATTCGTCTTACTCTTTAAATGACTCTGATAAGTCTTTTCATGGTTTACTTTCAGGTAAACATATTAGCTTCCTCTTACTGGTATCACATATGAGCACAGACTCAGTGGATTATAAATACCGATAAAGATTTTCATGGAAGCAGTGTTTTTTATTGTGTGTATAAGTTTTCTGTATAGAATACCTGACGTTCTCATAATTGTGGGTTCTGTTCATCTCAACAAATTTTTTTCATCATTCTTATAATATTGTAAATTAAAGCCTCCTCTAGATGTTGTTAAATATAGAAACATGAGCTCTTTGTATCTAATTATCACCAATCAGTAATATGTAATTTTTTCTGAACAGAAATATTCTATGTGCCATTGTTTCAATAATACATGTCCACTTGGAATATATTATTTAAAGACATAATTCAAAGATATATTATATCTTCAAATAAAAAATTATAAATCCTAATAAAGATATTAATCCGTATAAGAGTAATCTGTATAGAGCATTAATTGTGAAAATGCTTCCTGACAGTGCATGGCTTTCTTGCATGACTAGATATGAAACTGATGCTAAAGCTTCACTTGGGCTCCAAATATACAGTGGAAGATATTTATTTTACTTTTTTCACTGAAACCACAAAACTAAACACTGTTAAATATTAGCTGTTGGGAAATTTTATGTAACAAATCACCCAAAGATAGGAGGCCTCTCTCATTTCCATGGAGCCAAGTGTCTTACGAAATTCATGAATCAGTAGCAGAAGAGCTTCAACAATTTGTTAGCCCCTTGAAAATGCAAACAAGTATGTGTGTGTTTGTGTGTGTGTGTCCTTGTGCGTACATGTAGACCTATATTCTTAGGTCCTTATATTCTTATATTGCATCAATAAATGTCATCAGTGCTTACAGCGGTCTATAAAGAGCAATACTATCTCTCTGTAGGCAACCTTCAGCAGGCAAAAGATCAAATACTTGTAGTTTCCATTAATCATTGCATCTTTTACTACCTCAAATTTTTACTTCCTAAAACACAGTTAATGCTGATTTCCTTATGCCCCATATTACTCAAGGCTCCACTTGGAGACAGATGGAGGGAATAAACACCCAGGCCTCACTTTCTTCTCTCTCTGACCACAGGCCAGACCTCTCAGCAGCTGACCCTAACTGTAAGCCACAGTGCAGTTACCTGGTGATATGCTCCACACAGCCTATCCTTGCACAGCAGAAAGAAGGATGAAGATGGATAGAGAGTAGATCTGGGGGGAGATGAGGCATGGTAAGGAAAAGCAAGCTATCTGGCACCTGCCCTCAGGTATGAAGTTCTTAAAGCTACATGTACTAACACGGGGTCTTTACACTTGCTCTTTTACCTCCTCCAGGTTCTTATCAAATGTCACCTCTTTGGTGAGACCTCTTTTCACCCTATTTGAAGCAGCAAACTGACATACACCTGCCTATGACTCCCCACTCCCTGTCCTGCTCGGAGTCTGATGGTAGCACTATCATCCTTACACAGACTACAAACATCACTTGCTTACTTTTTTTTATTGTCAGCTTCTCCCCACTAGACCATAAGCTCCAAGAGAGAAGGAAATATTTTGCCTCTGAGAACACTGCCTATCTTTGATGCCGGCATCAACAATATCTGGTACCCAGTAGGCACTCAACCTATCCTTATTAAATAAATTAAGAAAATTCTTGTAATGTGTTTTAAAAATGAAAACAGGCCTATTAATAACAAAACTGTAACATTTTTCTTATTTCAAAATCACTACAGATTACTACTGGTAGCTTTCACTATCTGAACTTTATCTCCTAAATCTCTCCTTTTTTGTCAAAACTGATTGCTGTCCCTGCTGAGCTTCAGAGTAGAGTATCTGTATCTGTTATGGCAGTACGCTCTCCCCACGTGTATCAGTTATTTGCATGCATGCCTTATCAGCAAAACTGCACTCCAAGTTCTTCAAAGGAAAGATCTGTGATTTATGCAATGTCCATGTTCTATAGCACTGAGCACAAGCCACTGCTTGTAATGTGTTGAAGAGCATTAGCCCTGGAGTCAAGGGACCTGCATTCGATTCATGCCTCCATGCTCACCATGAGACACTGCTATTTAAGGTCTCCAAGCTACATCATGGGATAGTTACGGGGTTAAATAAGATGATGCATTTAAACCAGTAACCAATAAATGCTCAATAAAGCATATCCATCATTACCTTACTATGTGTTCACTGTCTGTTAAACAAATGAATGGCTAGAGTAAGATATGGAAGAGTAAAATCCATACAAGATGAAATCTTCCCATGTCCTTGTTTAGTGAAATATGGTGGGCCCTTTATGTAAACTAGAAAACGAATCAGTGTCAAGAGTGCAGACTCTTGAGTCAGGTTGCTCAGGATCCAATCCATCCTTACTAACTATATGACTTTGACCAGGTATTTAACTTTTCTACCCTTGAGTTTTCTCATTTACATAATCCATTGAGGACAGAACCAAAGTGTAGTAAATGATCGATATCACTAATTATTATAGACACTAAAAGAAACAAAAGTGAAAAAAAAAGTTTTATTTTAATCTGATAGGCTGTTATACATTCACAAATTCTAGGAATTTAGTTTGAATGCTAATAAAGAGCTATACTTAATCTTTTTGGAGCTTCTTGTTGCCACAGTCTTTTCTTTAAGATAGGACTAACCCATAGACATTTAAGAGAAAATTACTTCAAAACAAGCAATGTTACAATGAGGTAAAATGTAACTTCAAAGCAGCTGTTATTAAAACTTTCTACATTTTATCATCCAACAGTGTTATTTCACAATCATTAATAATTAATCATAGGCCTCTGATTCATTCTTGTCCACTCTAAAAATAGAATACCATGAATAGGCTTAGAACCTTAGCAACAGAATATTGAGTATTCTTTCAGCCTAACCCAGGTACCTACTCACACTTTGCAAACAGATCTGTCTCAGAATTGCTAAACTGGAAGGTATTTCACGGCAAAATTAGACTTGTTTGTCTTATTTGCCAATAGGCATCTCCCTAAAAGCCTCAACATTTCCTCTGCTAGTTGCCTGTGAGCACAGAACAGAGATTGTACTAACATCTTCAGACCCTGAACATGGAGTCTATCAGATAGGAGGCCTACCAAATCAGTATCAGTAGGCCAGCCACCTAATGGAGTTTCTGATGTCTACCATGGAACAGATATTTGAATGAGAAAACTGAATGAGAAAATGTCATTAATACTGGTAGCATCTAATCTTTACTTCAATTTTAATTTAATTTGTGCAATAAGCCGTGTAAAGTACTATTCTATATACTTTACAACCATGAGTTCACTTAATCTTCATAACAACCCGATGGAGAAACCAATGCAAAAGTTAAATATGTTTCCAAGAGTCACACGTCCAATAAATGGAGGATCCAGAATAGAAACTCAGGAAGCTGAGTCCTGAGTCCGAGAAACGAAGGCTTAAGCAATCCAAAATAATAATAATAATAATAATAATAATAATAAACCACAGGTCTGGTTAATGAATTTCTATATAGTTCTTAGCTTAACAGCAGGACAAATACAGGATGAGTGTGGGATGTGTTTAATATGAGTGCATATGTGTTCTTTAACTTAGTTTGAAAATATTCAACTCACCAAGTGATAATCTATGGATTTCACTGATATGAAAGAGTTCAAAGAATTAAACATAAAGGTATATATGATAGTCTGATACAAAGCAGCAGAGGCAACAATTGAGAAGACTAAAAACTTTAATTTTTTATGTTAATGTCAACATGTTAACATTAATTAATGTTTAATTAATTCAACGTTAATTTTTTGAGAGAGAGAGAGACAGAGAGCAAGTGGGGGAGGGACAGAGAGAGGACAGAGAATCCGAAGCAGGCTCCAGGGTATGAGCTGTTAGCAGAGCCCAATATGGGGTTTGAACCCACAAACTCTGAAATCGTGACCTGAGCTGAAGTCAGATGCTTAACCAACAGAGCCACCCAAGCACCCTGAGAAGGTTCAAAACTTTTAAACAAGTAGTCCTGCGCTCACCCAAGAGTAGAAAAGAGTGTTCCCTTTTTTTGCTCCCCATGAAATAGTCACTTGCTCTTTCTCCGACAGATGATGGATGGATAGCTAGATAGAAGATAAACAGATAACACACAGGTGATCTTCATTTCTTCATGTCATCCAAATTTCTCTTCTGTTCTTTTTCTCTCCCCTAATGAGATAACTTCAAGCCTGAGCTCATGAATGTCTCTCAATACCCGCAGTGTCCAACATAGAAGCCATGGACCACAAGAGGCCTCATAAATTAAATAAAATAAGCAAATTAAAAATTGAGTTCCTCAGTCCATTCGCTACATGTGGCTAGTAGCCACTGGCAGCACAGATATGGAACATGCTCACCACCATAAAAACTTCTGCTCTAGAGAAAAACAGGAGCCACCATCAGTCCTGTCCCCTGAAAAGTGGTACTGATGAATCTTTTTTGATTTACTCTATTTCTGTGTCATCACAGAGCAACACAACTAAGTTTAAGAAACCATCTACTATAAACACTGAAATTATTTGGCAACATTTACCTTATCAGACATTTCGTTTAGTCTGCCAACATTCCCTGATCAAAATCATTGGCAAGATTCTGTGGATTTTTTTTCCTTACATGACATCCTTCCAAGTAGCTAGAAGTAGTGAG
Organism: Crocuta crocuta; assembly: GCF_008692635.1. Taxonomy (NCBI): domain Eukaryota; kingdom Metazoa; phylum Chordata; class Mammalia; order Carnivora; family Hyaenidae; genus Crocuta; species Crocuta crocuta. The sequence goes on along the minus strand of NW_027528877.1, from coordinate 1,668,966 downwards.
CTTAATATATGCAATTCTTTTAATCAAAGAAAATACAAGGCATAGCGTTTTGTTTTCTTTACCTAAAGTTTCATCTAATGTCATGCATTATTGGGAAAAAATCACCTTACCATGTTGTCTATCCTAATATGTGTTCACCTCACCTTGTCTCTCAGAATTATATCCAAATGCATCAAACAATTTCTGTACTTAATTTCCATAATATCATATCACTGGTAGACTGGTAACAATTAAGCCACTGAGTCAGCAACTACTAAAATTTAGACATGATCATTTTACCATAAATATTGGAAGAGTTCTCTCATAATCTCATTTGCTTAAGTAAAGTGAGTTATAATATCTGTTAATACATTCCTCCAACAGATCCTTACTTATCACTTACTATATGCCTGATAATGTGTTAGTTGTGCCCTCAAAGTTCTTACAATACAATTAAGCTCAAATTACGAAAATAAAAAAGTGGTATCTGTTCCCATAGGATGAAGGTAACTGCCTAAGTTCAAATCTCTGCTAAATTTCTCTGAAAACCACACAGATCCAAAAAGGGAGCAAATAAAACCATCCATCACCCATGCCTACAGCATAACTGGGAGACAGACACTGCAACAACTTTCAATTTATATGTAAGGAGGGTAGAAGGATACAAAGCCAGAGAACTACTCCAAGTCTGCGGCCAGAGCAAACACAAGGAGAGGAGAGTGGAATACAGAAACCGCCAAGATATGACATCACTTTTAGAAGAAGAAAGTTCCAGCAAGCCTGGAAAAATGCTAGAACAGAGAAAAGACCTGCTGGGTCAGAGCACTGACTGGCTCTTGGAGAACTGAAGTGAAGGGGCAAAAAAATGCACAGGATTGGATGCAGCAGTCCTGGAAAAGGTATGGCTTCTGGGGGAAAGGGAGGGCACCTGGACCCCGAAGGGCATCCCTTGGAGGCCAGATGGTTAAGGGAAAATAGCTGCAAGTGTTGAAATTACAGAAAACTAAGCAACCGAAGAGATTCAGGACCAGAAGTCACACCTACTTGCTTCTCCATAGAGAGAAGATTGTATCCTCTGTCCAACAGAATAATGCATTCGCAAACCAGAAATCTCTGAGCTGCTCAAATCTCTCACCTGTGCACGGAGAATCAAGGTGATACAAAACAGTTTTAAACCTGTAACAATCCAGAGAATGCAGTTCTCATGAGCCTCCCCTTAGGAATCTACTAGAGGGTGAACTTCATCCAGCCAGATAGGAGTTGAGAAACTTCAGCGAAAGGAACTTAAGTGAGCACTGAAGATATTTAATGTCTACATTTAACTGCAGATTTAGGACTACAACAAAGGTGGGAGAAAAGATGAAAGAATAGTATGTCCTTGTTATATATTCTGCCAGAATTTAAAAATATAACTAAAGAAATGGGAGGAGAAAAAAAGGGAAAAAAAGGAAAAAAAGGAAACACATTTACTGACCACTGTATAGTGAAAAAAAAGATATCATTTTAAGCTGACAAATCAGTTAGTAAAAGTCTATAAAAGGAATTAAAGGCACTAAAGTAATTAATAAAGGTAATCATTAGGGGAAAAAATACAAATTTTCCTAAACCAAATGAAATACTGTCTACTCCAGACCCCTAAAAAAAGAAAGGCAAGGAAACAGACCACATGGTGAAGCATAACAACTATAACAATATATAAAGTAAATTTTAAAAAAACAATAAGAATTATTGATATGACCAAACGTATTAGTCATATTAGTATATGTAAATGAGCTTAATTTACTTACTAAAGAGATTTTCAGATCGACTTACAAACTAAAGCCCACCTCTGTGGCTACATACTATCGACATGCTTAAAGAGGTTCAGGAATGTTAAAAATAAAGAGTTGGACAACGTTTATCAGGCAAATGTGAATAATAAAAATGCAGGGTGCCCTGGAATCCTTGCAACCCCACTGGCTTGTCTCAGGCTGAGTTTGACCACGCTGGTTAGGATGCTAAACACCCCAAGACCAAGTCAGCAGACAATGAGATGTTCCACTACAGCTGCTACAAACAAGAACTATGGAGGACAGTGTGGCCTGGGCTGTTGGATCTCAAAGGCAAAGCCAGGTGGGGTGCCTGGAATCAGCTAGAAGGGACTTCCAAGGAAGATGCCATGAAAGCTTACATCGACAAAGTAGAAGAGCTAAAGAACAAATATGGAATATAAGGGACTGGATTTGGCTGCCAGTAGTAAATTTCACTTAAACTAATACAATGCCTTGTTTTTCTAATACTGTGGATGACATGAAATAATGAAAATAACCAGTTAACCTAGATCCTGAAAACTGTACTGGATACGGCTGTAACAGAGTAGACCTGAAATGGTTATTGACCTTTGCTGATTAGTTTATATCTGTAAATCTAAGATACATGTGTTGCAACAAATTAAAAAACATTTTAAATAAAAATAATTAAGTGCAGGGTGGACATCTTGATATTGGACAAGGTATAAATCATCATGAAAAGCATTACGAAACAAGGAAGGACATGGTAAAACAATAAAGGTCAGACTTCATAACAAAGATAATATTTTTAAATAGCCATGAACACCACCACCACATCTATACAACAGAAAGTCCAGGAAATGCCAGGAGAGACTGTCAAAAACAAAATAATAATATAAGACTTTAACGTATCAATCTCAGACCAAAAAAATCAAGTGGACAAAAACCAAGGAAGGGTGTAAAGCACTCACACACCATGAATAAGGGTGATCTTATGAATCTATATTGAATTTTACCACCAATTACATACCTTCTTCTCAAAGGCATATGGAAGATTCACATTAATTAATCACATATTATATCATGTAGAAATTCTCATTTTCATAATATAAAAATAATTCAAATAACATTTTCTGATTAGAGTATAACAGTAATAGAAATTAACAATAACATTTCTAAAGTGTCTTTTCTAGCTGAAAATGTAAAACTTTCCACTGCATAACTCTTCGTTAAAAGGAAAACTTTAAATTAAATTTCAGGATTTCTTTTAAAAATAATGATAATAAAAACAGAATATATGGGATATGATTAAAGCTGTGACTAAAGAGGAATTCAAAGCCTTAAACACTTACGTCAATAAAAATAAAAGAATAAAAAGAAATGAATTAAAATCCCAACCTGAAGTCCTTGGGAAAAATAAACACACAAACATTGTAAAGCACAGAAAGGAAATGGTAAAAATAAAGCAGAAATTAATTATTAGAAAAAATATTTAAATTAGTCAGTTAAAATGCTGGTTCTTAGGCATGGAAATTACTTGGTAACTTATTTAGGGATAATAAGGGTAGGGGAGAAGTATCATACACACAATAAGAAATAATCACTGAAAGAGAAGTAGTTAAAACACTAAAGAGACTATTTTGTACAGTTTGATGCAACTAATACAGAGATGAAATAGTAATTTCCCAGTAAGTTTAATTGATTGAAATTGATCCCATTAAATAAATGGCTTCACAAGAGAATTCTACCTGCAAATACCAGATAATCTAATTATGCTTAAATTATTCCAGAACATAGAAAAATAAAGGATACTTCCAAACTTTTTTTCATAAAGCAAGTAAAACATTGCTAATTAAACCTAATGAAGGGGACACCAGAAAGGCACAGTTGAATTCCTTACCACCACAAACATGAGACATTAGACATTGTTCTTTACGAGCCCCAAGTCTTGGGAAGGGGTTAGTAATGGAGAGCCCTGAGGTCAGCTGCCCTCAAGCACTATGTATTTACCCTGCCCTCTTTTGGCCTGCTGGGGATACCTGAACCAGGTTTCAGCTGCTGCAGGCACAGGGCCAGCCTGGCATCGCAAATTCCAAAGGAAATAAAGGGAGATTTTTGGTTTTTGTGTTTTATTCTTTTAAATGTTTTATTTAATTTTGAGAGAGAGAGAGAGACACTGAGCGTGAGCAGGGGAGGAGCAGAGAAAGAGGGAGACAGAGTCTGAAGCAGGCTCCAGACTGTGAGCTGTCAGCACAGAGCCCAATGCAGGGTCGAATCCCCAAAATGTGAGATCATGACCTGAGCCAAAGTTAGATGCTTAACTGACTGAGCCATCCAGGTGTCCCAAGGGAGAAGTTTTTTTATTTTAGCCTCCTACAACCAGGCTGAGCTGCCTCCTGCCGCAGGCCAGTGCTATGATTCCATATGGGTTGAAGCCGTTCTCTGTCCCCCATCCCTCAATTCAGGGGTTTCTCATGGTTTTTCTCCCTTGTTCTTCTGGGGTGGATTTAAGAAGGAGGAAGGGGATAGCCAGCAGTCCTACTAGGTCCACCTCTTGGGCGGAACTGAGCTCCAGGAGAGAAAGGACATTTGATGGGTTTGACTGAAACTCAGAATTCTTGAAAGGAAGTGCTGGAAGATAAAGCTCAGAAGTTATTTCAAAATTATGAAGGCAGTGAGTGATTTGATTTGGGATTTAAACTAGATTTGGTAGATCCCTGAATGTTATCCAGCAAAGGAAGACTTACTAAAACAGCGTTATAGAAAGATCAATCTAGTGATAACCGTTTAAGGGGATGCTGTCATTGAAAGTTGGCAACTTCCTAGCCAAAGTACAGGCCCCAAGCCAACAGCAACGGCCTCACCAGCCTCACCAGGAACTTGTTATAATGCAGACTCCCAGAACTATGGAGTCAGAATCTGCGTTTTAATAAAACTTTCAGGAAATTTATGTGTACATTTAAGTATGGGAAGTAGTGCCTTAGGCATCATAAAATACCACCTGAAAAAAGAAGAGGCAGATGCAGGGAAAATTATATTTCAAAGAAATGGATAAGGTTAGAGAAGACAATAAGGTTTCAAGATTGGGTCGCAGGGAGTGTATGAAATCTGGCCCCAAGAACAAATTCATAATGACGTTGACTATAGTTAATGGCTTACAGCTGCATCACTACTTATTTTCAAAATAATTTAAATTGTTAAATCATAGTAATATTTCAATTTGGAAAAAAATAGAAATCCTGCTATTATTATTTTGACTCTCAAAGATTTTACATGGCTTATGTTTTTAATGAAACTATCCATCTGATTTTCCATGTTCTTTCTTACAGCGTGGTAGATTTAGAGTCTTTCCCCAAAGTTCCCTTTGTCACTAACCTGGGCATTTTTCCAAGCCCAAAGATAGTAGTGAAAATTATAGGCTCTTCCTACATACTTTTCTTTTTTAAGCAACTAGAACAGGGTTCCATATTAGCAAGCCTCAATCTTTCTGTATTTGTAGAGGGTTTTTTTAAACATCTCCTTTTTTTAAGCACCTTCACAGTCCTGATCAAAACACTCAAGCCTTCTTCAAAAGAAGCTAAATTCATTAGTGTGCAATTAAGGAAGTTGGTTTAAATAGTTTATATAATTTCTTACTGAATATGCAGGCAGCTTTGCAAATACCATGATAGAATGACAGAAATGTGAAGCCCTTTTAAACAATCAAGTGCTGAAAAAGGTACTCATTAAGACAGAATGTTGTCAATTTGGTTAATATAAATAATATAGAAATAGAAATCATAATCATGATAAGAGCTGAGTCCCTCTGTGTAACACAAATGTACCACATTACCCTCAGCATATTTTACCTCCATGTTAAAGTTAAAAGTAAGAAAACACAGTTGTCTTCAGTAACAAGTTGGTTCACTCTCTACAACAATAAACTTACCTACAGTTATGTTTGATAATTAAATATAAGATTACAAACTAAATAGTAATAGAAAAAAGTTTTTAGCAGTATCTCAGCATTTTTAATGCCCTACAGAAAACAGAAAAAGGTATTTCTTATAACCTAATAATTTTTAGGTTTCAATAATTACATAATCTCTTCCTTTGGTATCTTGCTCTTGCTCTTGAAATGTCTTCTTTTTCTCTGAAACTTTCTATCACTTCCTCACTCCTCTCAAGTCTCCCATATCTGTACCTGTTTTTGTCTCATTCTATGTTCATTACCTACAACAAACATATTTTCATATATCTCTCTGATTAAAATTTTAATTTCCTATATTTCAAGTCTAAAACAAATAAAAAATAGACGCATGGAAGGTGGTCAAGAACTCTGCTGATATCTGTAATTCTTCTACATAATTCATTTTATCACTTGTCTAAACAATGTAGGATATATGAAGATCCATGGTCTTTTCTCCCTGAGAAACGGACATGTACGAACTCCTTTATCGCTTGCTCATAATTTTTTCTCAAAAGCGTATCCATGCACATTCCATTGGGATATACGCTTCAGAGCAATTATGAAGACTCCACATGGAATAGCTCACTTTCTCTTATGCTGATTGTTCAGACTTTAAATTGCTTTTTGTCTATGCTAATGTCTTTACTTCACAAAATTCTTTGTCGTACAGTATTGAAGAGATAGACACTATCGACTCAAACATTTGGTATTAGAACTGCAGTACTCTTACAGAATGATTGTGACTATTCAGGAGATAATTTTGAAACAGTTGTTACCAGAATAGATTTTGCTCCCAGGTTATGAAGAATAATTAACTTCATCACATAAAAATCTCAGTGGATTCCACAAGTTTTAATTGGTCAATGTAAAGAAAAAATAAACGAGGCAGCATTTTCTGGATAGGAGTCCTGGGACTTGCCTGTAGGATAATTAATTTTCAGTTAAACAGAAAGCAAAAAAATCATATTGAAATCAAACTGGGTGAATTAGAGAAGGGATTCAAAGTGTACATTTATACTGACACATGTTTTGATCTTAGAGAATGAGCCAATGATGATCCGGTCATTTTTTATGGTCAATGATGTAAATGTTTCATAAATAAATAACTTATCAATATCAATAGAATGGAGCTAAACATGAACCACTTTTATCCTCTCCTCTTATCCCAAATGACGTACTAATCTCTACAACTCTATGCTTTTTATGAAATTGCATGTATTTACCCCCCATATTCAAGCATCCTAAAGTGTTCCTTTTAAATTTCATTTCCTTGGTTCATTTTAAAGATTTTGTCTCTGTAAAGAAAATTATGGTGGTGTGAACTATCTTTATTTGGTTTATTCTTATTCATGTTTCCTACAAAATTGCTTTGTGAAAATTGTCTGAGACTTAGTACTTTCTAAGGGTAAATAAACATGCTCTTGTTCAGTTATGCCCTACTTGTTTTTATAGGGCAGAAGTGAAATTTGAAAAAAAATTCAATTCTAGCAAAATGTAATATCCCTTCATATTCTTTTTTAGCACATTAAACAATTATATTAAAATAAATTTCATTGAAGATCAGATTACATGCTCATTATTTAAACTATTCCATAAAACAGAAAAAGAAAAGTTCCTCTAATCTATTTTATAAAGGTATGATAATCTGAACTGTAAAATCATGATAAAATAGTTTGCAAATGTGTAGATCAATGTCTCATAAATATGGAAGTAAAATATAAATGAAGCAATAACAAATCAACCCAGTCTTTTAAAAGACCAATATGATGATAAAGTAGAATTTCTATTAGAAATAAAAGTATTCTGGGGCGCCTGGGTGGCTTAGTCGGTTAAGCGTCCGACTTTCGCTTAGGTCATGATCTCTCGGTTCGTGGGTTCGAGCCCCGCGTCGGGCTGACTGCCAGCTCAGAGCCTGGAGCCTATTTCAGAGTCTGTATCTCTCTCCCCTGCTCACGCTGTCTCTCTCTCTCTCCTAGAAATAAAAAAAAAAAAAAAAAGTATTCTTCATAACTGGGATATATCACATATACAAATATAAGCAAAAAAGCATATGACCTTCAGATTAGCAATAATTAGAGAAAAGTAACCCCAGTGTTGACAAGGATGCAGCAAAATAGATACTATTCACATCAAAGCTGGGAGTCTAAATTACCACAAACATTTTAGAAAGAAATAAAAAATTATCTATTAAAATGAAAATGTCACATACTTTAGCCCAGGAATACTATTTTATTTATAATATACCTAACCAAAAAAAAAAAAGCATCATTGTAATAGAATTTCTATAGTGATGTGTACTGTAGTAGTATTTATAATGATAAAAATAAAAACTGAAGAATCAGCCCTCTGACACCACTCAGTCTGAACAATTATCAGCCACCGAGCTGTAAACATCTGTTGGAAACTGAGAAATATCAGCCCTGCTTAAACTTTAAATATGCTGACTCATTATATCTTTAAAAGTGTTCAAATATTTTACCTGAAAATCTTAGACGAAATCCAATATCCCCCTGATGAATGTACTTTTGACAAATGATTGGGTTGTCACTAAGAGCCTAGCTGCTAACGGATATGGCATCATAATATTTACTTGACAAAAAATAATACTAACTGTAGCATTTAACTGATTTACAAAACAGTTTTCACATACAGAACAAGAAATATATATATCTACTCCACAGATATTTATTAAATGCCTCCTACTTCCCAGATACTACCCTACAGTATGAGCCTGCTGCAAAACAGATTTGATGCTGGCTTTCAAGGAGCTCATGATCATGAGCAAGACAGACATTAATCAAATAAACAAACAGGTGAGTATGTACACAATTAGAAATTGTGAACAGGATGTTACAAAATAAATTAATGAGGGGGGATGTTCATTCTATGTATTAGGAAGTCGGGAATGTCCACTTTGGGAAAATGACATTTCATCTATTGGGGTTGAGAAGTCAGCCTTATAAAAGTAGGAAACAAGTCCGCCAGGCAAGTCAAGAAGTCTCTTATTTATTTATGAGACTGGCTTATTTTTTTTTAAATGAATCACAATGTCTAATTGGTACTTTATTAAAGCTCAATATTTACTTATTGAATCCAACCATGGAGGCATGCTATTCTGTCTCTCATAGCAAAGGGCTATGTGCTGAATTTTGGTACAATGAGGCACATGAGAAAAACTAAAATATTTTGAAAGTGAGTACCACATATTTATTTGCAACTAACACACCAATTATAAAAGACCTAAGGCATATATACAAAAATTGACATAATTAAACATATATATAATGAACCCTTTATACAGTGTCTTTATGTTTCCTATCTCTTCTTTCCCCATGTCCATAATAGTCATGGTTCAAAACTTCCCCCTCCATATCATCTCTAACTACATGGAATGATTCTCATCTAGGAGAGGGACTTGTGAGGGGTCATAGAGCTCTGAATCAGAATGAGTGAGGATCCTGTGCAGTTTGAAAAGTATTCCCCAGTTCTAGGGAGTAGATCCTTTTTCCTTTCCTTATTTAAGAATAAATAAGGTTTTATGATCACTGACATGGAACTCAGATCAACAAGTAGAACAAGCTTGGTCAGTTAAGCATCCGACTCTTGGTTTTGGCTCAGGTCATGATCTCACAGTTTTGGGTATTTGAGCCCCGTGTCTGTGCTGGTAGCACAGAGCCTGCGTGGTATTCTCTGTCTCCCTCTCTCTCTCTGCCCCTCGCCTCATGCTGTCTCTCAAATAAATAAACTTTAAAATAATTACAAAAAACAAGCAGAGCATTCATTTTGTACATCCCACATACTTAACACTGTACCCAGCTCTGCAGGGAATCCAAAAGCATGTTTTGTTTTGTTTTTGTTTTATTTGTGAGAGAGAGGGGTGGGGGGCTTGAGAGCAGGGGAGGTGCAGAATGAGGGGAGAGAGTATCTTAAGCAAACTCCATGCTCAGAGACTGTGAGCTCATGTCTTGAGCCAAAATCAAGAGCTGGATGCTTAACCAACTAAGCCACCCAGGTGTCCCCCACAGCATGTTTATTCTCAGCTCACTGCAAGATATGTTCCATGGCTCGTTGGAACCTGGCCTTCTAGTTACATGATTCAAGTGTACCCTTTCCTCTCAGACCTACTGTTAACTAAGTTCTTTTGACCATGTCTTCCTTTTATCTATCTTCTCCCTTGGCATTTATAACCATAGTCCCGGACACTGTTTTCCTGGCTCATCTCCCTCTCATTACCCTATAAATAGCTTTCCCCAAAGTTTCATAATTGGTCACTTAATGTGGGGCATCTCATACCCAGTTAGTGTCTACCATCAAGCTCAGATGGGTCCCATATCCTTAACTGCGGCCCAGATCTCTCTCCATACTCCACATTCTGATCTCCTACACTCTCCTGACATGACTTGGATGTCTTACAGATAGCTCATGATAAACCCAGACACTTTCACTTTGCCCTGGATCTGTTCTTCTTCTTTTATTTCCTGTACTCACAATGACTCCTTAAACTCTTCAGGAATCTAGAAGTGATCCTAGCCTCTTCCCTCTTTTTCACCTTCCATATCCAATTGATCACAAGGTCCTGACAGTTTTGTCCTCTTAGTATCCCTCCATTCTTCTCCTTCTCTCCTTGATTAAAGTCTTAGATCTTGATGGAGAAATTCAATAGTAATTTTTTTTTAATGTTTTATTTATTTCCAGGAGAGAGAGACAGTGTGAGCAGGGGAGGGTCAGAGAGAGAGGGAGTCACAGACTGAAGCAGGCTCCAGGCTCTGAGCTGGCAGTCAGCACAGAGCCCGACGCGGGGCTCGAACCCACAAACCGCGAGATCATGACCTAAGCCAAAGTTGGACGCTTAACCGACTAAGCCACCCAGGCGCCCCTCAATAGTAATTTTTAAACTAGTCTCTGCCTTCCCTTTCACTGTCTCCATAAATCATCCCATGTATCCACCATAATTCCATCGAAGGGGCTGTATTAGCATATCAAAGTACAGTATCAAGTTAAATGTAGCATTTAATGACAATACTAAGAGGTTAAAAAATTCAGGAAAGAGAAAAATATACCCATTCTCCTTCTCATGAATTCCCTCTGAAAGCATCAGTTGTCTAAGAAACAATGCCACCTGAAATATCTCCCTGTGAACTCAACAGAAATGTTAGCCAAAAAGTCCTCATCATTAGGATTGGTTATTTATAAGGAAGGGAGTAGGGAAGCAAAGGAAGTAGAGAGGAGGACAGTGTGTCAAGTAATTTATAGGAAATCATGCAGGTATGTTTCAGGATTTGTCTCCCCACTAATGCCTTCACTGGGGTCCTGAAAAAATGAGACACAAAACAGGAAAATTGGAAAAGTGACACAGAGTGGCCAGAACAGGTTCTGGGAATGGAAATCAGGATTCCACACACCTAGATACAGGGTTCTCTCCCAAAGATGCCCTTCAGGTGATTTACCACTAACTCTGTGCTTCTCCTGCTGGTATCACCTCCCGCTTCATTTGACTGAGGACGTTTCTGTTGAACATCTCACTATGCCCTCCTGTGAGCACTGGAGGGTATGAAAAGGAATGTAAAAAATAGCCCCTGTCCTTGGGAATCTACCTTCTAATTGCCGAGTTAACACATTAAGGCAAACAGCCACAAAAATATACTAAATGAAAAGCTACAAAAATAAATGGTACCAGAAAGTAGGCAAGCACAGTAAGATGGACAGAGAGGGAGTAGGCTGGAGCCAAAGGGGGGTCCCAGTAAAATGGGGCCCACATTGATTTTGTTGCCAAAAAACTTTGTGATATACACACACTTGTGTGCGCGGCATGTTAGAAGTGTCCCCACCCCAGAAGGTGATAATGGAGGCCAGAAAAAAGTGCATCAAAAATTTATTTAAAAAGCAAACCTTCAGGAAGGACTCTAGTGATAAATTTAATCTTTCAGTGTCCTAAAAACTTCTCAACCATGAAGACTAACAGCTTGGTCAAGTTCTCTGCTTAAGGATTGGTGAGTCACACGGAATCATTTCCTCTGCTCTTTGAAGATCAGTCAGGGGATGGTGGGTTTCACTGCACGTATCTGAGGATTTTCCACACCCACAAGGCCCTCCAACTACAGCTCACCATTGTGTGCTGCTGGACATTCAATCTTAAACGAGGTAAAACACTACCCTCTAGTGTCCAATGAGCAAAATTGTGAAAATTTAGTATGTTTCTTCATGTTTTTCAATAGCAGCCAAGGCCTAGGCCGAGAGCAATATTCAGTATTCAGGCTTTAAATGGGTTTGCAATGAAAAGGACTAGAGCATCTTGATAGGATAAAAGTAAACCCTTCAAGAAATGAAATTCTGAATCAGAGCAGATTAAAGTGTCTCAAAATGGGGCCTAATACTCTAATTACCACCATGACTCTGCATTTATGCAAATTTTTCCTCTAAGGAATCCAAAATTTGACTTAAAATCCAGAAACCTTGTTTCCTGGTCCAACCCTTACCATCTAGTGAAAGCACATTCTTTTAAACTAAGTGTTCAGTAGGACACTTATTAGAATCTACTTCTTCTTGCCCCTAGCCACATGTGTTCTTTTCCTGCTCTGAATTCCAAGAAGACTTGGTTCTACATTTGTTCAGGTCTTGTTTCCTGTTGGCAAGCAATATTTTTAGTTCCTTTATGGCCCTTGAGATGGGCATGGTGTATAAAGTGCTTAATAAAGGTTTGAATGAATGAATGAATGAATGAATGGGAGGCAAATAATGAATAGACAGATGGATATGTGATAGGTGGTAAAATAATCACCATTATTTAAAGGAGAGAAAAAAAAAATAGTATTCATTGTGCAATTACACATACACCCACAAAGCTCACTGAACTGGCTCAGAGGCCACAGCACACAACTAATAAAAAAAATCAGGAAGGTATGAATGGCTCCAAATCAAGCCTGTGAGCTACTACTGTACTCTGCTGGCATTAGGAAGGGAGACTCTACCTGTCTGCTCCTTGTGTAGGGCCTATAAGGATTACACAGACATGTGAGCACAAAAGAAGGAGAGAAGAGAAAATGTGAGAAAGTTGGAAGAGGTTCCTCACCCCACTAGCCTCAGAAAACGCTGTTCAGTAGGCCAGAGAACGAAACACACAAGTCAATGCTTCCTTGGAGCTGGGTAGAAATATCATAAACAATGGCACCTGTAGGCACCACAAAATCAGTCAATCCTTGGGTTTCTGGTTCTGGTTCAGTCACTCTTTCTGGTTCCAGTGCTCTGTAAGTGGTGGCTGGGAATGGCTGGGTGATGGTGGTGGTTGAAATGTAATAATGCAATAACATGAGATGACTATCTGGTTCAGACTCTTGAAATGCTCTTTGCTTTCTCCTGAAGGAGTGAGCTAAAAAAGTATAAACATATGCAGTAGGTATTTATACTTGCTCAGAGATTTCTCCAAACAAGTTCCCCTTGTCCCCTCCAGGGCAAGCTGCTCAAAGCTTTCTGCTCTTTGTTCTCATGTTCTCATGCCTTTAAACTGTGGACCTCGACTCTGTTTTCTGAAGAGCTCTTTTACAGGTAACTTGACTCAGTCATAACATGATAGATTTCAGGACAATTTTTCGTATCTCCCTTCCTCTCAGGACCGTAAGTGTGAATAAGAAACTCACTGTGGTGCTCTTTGGGTATGGTGACGACTAGATGACAGGCCTACATTTCAGCCAGGGCTCCATATTTCTGGAAAACAGAAGCTAGTGAAAGAGGTAGGAAATAAGAGGCAAAAATGAAGAAACTAAAGGAAAATGGCCTATACACACAACATATACAAAACACACAGACACATGTGTGGTTCCAACTGTCAAACTCTCCTAAAGGAAGTTTGAGACCAGTGTTATTTTATCATGTACTAATTCTTTGACCTCATTTACCACAATATTCAGACTTTTTCCATAAAGAACTCCAGTGGTCTCCTCGGTGAATACCAGGATTGTTTTTTAGTGCTTATTTTCTTTGGCCTTTCTTCAACTTCTGACATTTCTGACATTTCTGACATTTTTGATTACCCATTCCTAGAACAGTCTCCTTATTAGCCTCCCAAGATTATCATTTGTTAATTAGTGGGAATCCAATACACTTATATTTTTTTAAAGAATACAAATATTTTGCTATGTTTTAAATGCATACTGTTACTAAATTAAAACTTTAACACATACTCACAAAATACAGTGATGTGATCTCACTTGAAGAGCATGTTAAAAGTCTAAACTTGAGGCCATGTGTGACTATGAGGTTCCATGGTGTTAGGACAGTGATAAACTTCTTCTGCCTCTCTACCTGGCTTCTACATCTCTTTCATCAACTCCTCTTCCTCTTCTTGCTTGCAAGACTCAATCTTCAGTCCCAAAACCCCTCTACTTACTTTCCTTTGGTCTCCTGATCCTGTCTCCTAAGGCCAACTGTCAATTTATACTAGTGAGTACTCAACTGATTTCCCAAACCTAACCCAAGCCTAGTTCCAATCCCTCTAGTGTCCAACAAAACATCTAAATCTTTCTATCTGCATACTGAACACATCAGCCTCCCTCTGGGAAGCAAACTAGCTTTTCTATTTGTCCTGCCTTAAATCTCATTTCAACAGAAGCTGAGGGTTTCATATAGGGCTAGCTGCAAAGAGGGTGCCCATCCTATCTGAGCTTTTAGAACTGAGTATGATGGTCCCAAAAGATGGAGTGTACTGAGCCACTATGAGATAAGAATCCAGACTATTTAGATCATTGGTAACTCCTGTATTCACACAGGAGGCAGAAGAAGTGCACAAAATATCTGAGTATGACACGATGTTGTAGGAGATAAGGGGAAACTGGAACCCTTTGTAAAGTCTCTATCTCTCAGTGTACTGGAATTTTTCTTCCATTATAATAAACCAGATCTGACTCAGAGGAAAAAGGAATCCCACATTTTGGCATTTCCTAGGGCACCTGAACTGATGTACCCTAGCCATCTGTTAGAGCTACATCATCATCATCATAAGTTATATAATTATATGCACAACAAAACTTAAGTATGAGCAAGATGTAATTATGAAGGAGAATTTCCTTTAATGTATGACAAATTAGTATGTTCTATTTCAACACTAAAGATAATTTATTTTTAACTGTCCATATTCTGCATTAATCTTCCTATAGTACAGAATTTTAAAAATAAAGCATTGATTCTATTTACAAAGCAAATATACTACTGTATTAAACATATATATATAAACATATATAACATATTTAATATGTAGGAATATGAACTGCATGAAAATCAACTTTCACTTGTAGACAACAAATATTTATCCAAGAGACTTATCAGAATTACAGAGAGGGTTAAGTGGCTGAATTCTTCCAGAAAATGGTGTCTTATTCTTACAAAATTTCTTGATAGAAAAATTTCTATCAAGAAATTTTGTTAGTCCTCATTCTAACCTTAGCAAATTTGTAACTCAATTTCTATCCCAAATCAGAAGGAAGCTTTGAGGGGTGCCTGGGTGGCTCTGTCAGTTAAGCATTCAACTCTTGGTTTTGGCTCAGGTTATGATCTCATGGTTCAGTTCATGGGTTGGAGCCCCCTGTTGGGCTCTGTGCTGACAGTGCAGAGCCTGCTTGGGATTCTTTCTCTGCCCCTCCCCCACTTGTGCATAGGCACTCTTTCTCTCAAAATAAACTTAAAAAAAAAAAAAAGGAATGGGGTGCCTGAGTGGCTCAGTCGGTTAAGCATCCGACTACAACTCAGGTCATGATCTCATGGTTTTGTAAGTTCAAGCCCCACATCAGCCTCTGTGCTGACAGCTCAGAGCCAAATCCTCCTTCAGATTTTGTGTCTCCCACTCTCTCTGCCTCTCCCCTTCTCGTGCTCTCTCTGTCTCTCAAAAATAATAAACATTTAAAAAAAGACTGAAGTTTTGGTGGATTTACCTTGTAAGAAAAAAAATGGTAAAAAGAAAATAGCATTATATAATGCATAATTTAACATTTGCTAGGAAAATTATAATTTATATTATGTATTATCAGCTCTAATATGTTTTTATTTATTCTTCTATTTTTTTATTCTTAATATAATCTATTCCTACAGACGTGCCCAAGTCTCTACCAGCCAATTTAAGATGGTTTCTTGACACTATCTTCAATTACAGTTGTCCTCACTGATCTCATCACTTGCAAAGATAACGACACTTCATGTGTCCTTCCTCAATTTCTACAGTCCCCTTAGTCCCTCATTTCCACTCCTACAATTCATTTGAAATTTTTGCAGAGTCCAACAACCTTTCCTCCATCTTCGTCTCAGTTGATTTTAATCAATGTTCAACTCTACGAATGTCCTCCTTTTCCTTGAAACTTTTCTTTTTTGGCACTTTTATTCTGGTCAGTCTTTTGGATTTCTTTCTGATAGTTTCTTTTCAATTCCCAGCTGTCTATTCACCAAGAACTTTTCTTTGGTTCTCACTTCTCCTCTCATACATGAGCCATAGTTCATATGGTCACATTTTGTATCACCCTTTTCTGAGGTTTCCTAGGCTTAAACTCTTGGAGAATTTTTTTTCCCACCATGTCCCTAAAAATAGGGGTTTATTTAATGGAGAGTTAATGGGCAAATGCTCCCTCCACAAAGAGGTTAAAAATTCAACACTGTTCTCAACTAAACTTTCTCCATGTTTATTATTAATGGAGATTAAACCCACACTTCTCCACAATGACAGCTCCCCTCACAGAACTGCCTAAGGAAATCAGCCTGGTTAGTCCCATACAATCTAAAGAATGTTTAATAATACAAATATCACTGCATCTCCTTTCTTCTTTAGGATACGAATAACAACTTCATTTGGGGTAGGAGCAGATGTTTAAAACATTGTAGCAAGACGATCCTTTCACTGTCCAGAGTAGATGCTGACTTGCTCACTTCTGCCTTGAATTCACCCATACAACACTGAATTAATGTTATGTTAAAGGAGAAACATGTGGGAGCGTACACCTAGTAACTAAGGTCCCGGCTATGTCTTGGTGGTATAATTTGAAGGAAAACCTTGGCGTTAAATAATATAAGGGGGAAAAATCACATTAAATAAAGTCAGCCACGGATTTATTCTTAGTTTCAGTTCTGAAACTCAGGAGCAGAAGTTCCATGATGATCCTGAGAACTTTAGCGTAGCCCAGTGTTGATGTAATCTTGAACTTGGCAGCAGCAGTCTCCCTATATACAGGCTATAATGGTCATTGTTATTTCTCCTAAAGTCATTGCATTCCCCCACTGTATGCTACATTTGAAAAGTCTCTGCTTGAACCATGAATCTCTTTCCTTACTACCAGTAATTTTTTTTTTTCAGACTTGCAGGTGTTAACTTGGACTTTGTGTAGCTTCATGTTCAGGACATGTACAAAATGAAGGTGACATCTCAATCAAGGACTAATTCAGGAATCCTGAAAGTGCATGAGATGCTACCAAACAAAGTCATGATGGTAATACGTTTTACAGCTAAATACTTGATGTTTTTATATCACAAGTTCATCTTCATGGAATTTGACACTATGACAAATAAATATTGGTTATTATTTAATTCCATAAGCCTCTACAACTCATAATTTCAGCTTAGGCCTTCAGATTCTGTCTCACTTATATACATTCATGATTATGCTCTCTTGCAACAGTTAATTTATCTTAACATATCTTAGAGGGAAATGTTCAACACACATTTTTAAATGACTGTATCACAGTAGCATTATTCATAATAGCTAAAAGGTGAAAGTAACCCAAATGTCCATCAATGGATGAATGGATAAGTAAAATATGGCATATACATACAATGGAATATTACTCAACCTTCAAAAGTAAGGAAATTCTGACACACAATTCAACATGGATGAACCCTGAGGACATTACAGTAAGTGAAATAAGCCAATCACAAAATGACAAATATTATATGATTCCACTTCTCTGGGTTACCTACAGTAGTTAAAATTGTAAAGTAGTGGTTGCTAGGGGCTGGAGAACTGGGGAGTTATTTTTTAAAGGGTATAGAGTTTCAGTTTTGTAAGATGTAGAGTTCTGGAGATGGATGGCAGTAATGGTTATACAATAATATGAATGTACTTAATTCCACTGACCACATAAATAATTAAGATACTAAGTTTTATGTTAAATGTATTTTACCACAATAAAAAAAATGGAGAAAAACATTATTTTGGTGCCATGTCACTCATCCTGAGACAAGTATCTTTTCTTCCCAAAGCAATGTTTTCTTATTATAATACAAAGTAGTCATCTACTCAAAGACCTCATTCCCACTGCATAATCCTGGTTCTTATTTCAAATATAGTCATTCCAGTGGTGGATGATAGTTCCAATTAACTCCACCTGGTACAGACTTGAAGGATGGCTTACCAAACCTTCAGATAACAAAAGAAGAGCAGCAGTCTTAAATAACCTAGCTGGCGATCACTTGCCCACCTGGTGTTTATATTTACTCACCTCACTGACTAGCCATCTGTCTTTTATCTAATGAACCTCAGCCTTGTTAATCTACCTCACAGCAAATATGTTCACAGCCGGCTCTCATCAAAAGGTGCTCCAGTTTTAACATGGCATTTTGGATTTGTACAGAGCAATGGGAGTCCAGACCCATGCTTCTAAGCTACTCTATTATATTGCCTCCATGAAACACAAAAATACTTTTTAAAATATAATTTCTATTATCAACAATATATTAATAGTAATTACAATGATTATATTATAAAGATTTGAGAATCACTAAACCTTTTTAAAAAGAAAAATCTAAATCATAAGGACAAAAACGTGTATATCAAATTTAGAAAGCTAACAGAAACAATGAACAGTAAATCAATTCCTTTAAAAGAAAAAAGGGTGTGTGGGTGGGTAGTTTATAAAGTCAACTTGAGAAATTCTTTGATAACTAAAAGGATAGAGAATGTGGTTGAAGATAATAAAGAAGTTAAGAGCTTTGCTAAACTTTGGTATATCCAAACTTGGGAATACTACTCTGCAATAAAAGGGAATGAGTTCTTAATACCTTCCACAACTCAGATGGATCTCAATGGCATTATGATGAGTGAAGTAAGCCAATCTCAAAGTCACATACTATTTGACTCCACTTATATAATATTCTTAAATTACAAAATTATATCAGTTACGAATAAGCTAGTGGTTGCCAGGGGATACAGATGGTAAGGTTCAGGGGCATGACTATAAAGACAGGAAGATATTTATGTAGATAGAATAGCTCTGTATCTTGATGGTGGTGGTGATTACAGAAATCTATGCATGGGACAGAATGGCATGGAACTATGCATACACTCTGGTGTGATATTGTAACACAGTTATGTAAGGAATAAACATTGAAGATATATAGATGAAGCACACAGGACATTTCTCTGTACTATTTTTGTAATACGCTGTGAAGCTAGAATGATTTCAAATAAAAAATTTAAAAAAAACAAATACAAAAAACAAAAAACATGTTCACTAAATGGAGAAGATCCAATATTCATTTAGAAGGAAGAAGGGAAAGAAAATGATAGTCAAGAATAGAAAAAAATACGCTAAGACAAAGAAATATTTGTTCCCATTTTGAAAGAGCCAATCAAGCAAAATCAATATAGTATAGCTCACAGATACAAATATCTTTGAAATATCTTTGATTTTCAAGGATAATAAAAAGCCTTATAGGCAGAAACTACAAATAATATACAAAAGGAAAAAGCAGGGAATTTAAACTGCATGCTCTTTTTATAATACTAAATTTTAGTAGTGATAAGAGTGATCTCTATGCAAATAGTTCTTAAAATGTGAAGTTACTCAAGAACTTGTTTGAAATATATATTCCAGGACATTATCTCCACAGATTCTGAGGCAGATGGCCCAAGAATTACATTATTTGAGTAATACTGGTCTACTGAATTTTGCAAAGAAAAAATTTTGATGATAAAATATTAACCTAGGGTTGTATGGGAGGCTCAGTCAGTTAAGCATCTGACTCTTGATCTCAGCTCTAATCTTGATCTCAGGGTCATAAGTTCAAGCTTTGTGTTGGGCACTGCATTGCATGTTAAGTCTACTTATAAAAAAAAAAAAAAGTCTTAACCTAGTCAAACTTTTGTTAAGGTGAGAAGGAATCAGAAAGTGTGAGGCCCCATTGACACTTTTTGGGGAAAAGTACTCGATATCTGAAAAAATACTACAGCTGATTTACAGCTGATGAAAAGATGAATAATAATTAGAAAATCTCAAGAGGTGATATGATGTTAAAAAATTGGTAATGTGTAATGTACCCATTAAAATTAGCATCAAATTTTTGGAATGCCTGGGTGGCTCAGTTGGTTAAAAGTGGCCGACTTCGGCTCAGGACATGGTCTCATGGTTTGTGAGTTCAAGCACCACATCAGACTCTATGCTGACAACTCAGACCCTGGAGCCTGCTTCAGATTCTGTCTCCCTTTCTCTCTGTCCCTTCCCCGCTCTCAGTCTGTCTCTCCCGGTCTCAAAAATAAACAAACATTAAAAAAAATTTAAATAAATTAAAATTAGCATTAAATTTTAACTGGTGGTTTTTAACACAGCCATGTTATACAATTAATCTATCAAAAATATTTCTTGGAAAGAACATATACAATATGAAAAAAGAAAGCCTTAATGTCAAAGAATTGAAATATTAATTAATTAATTAATACATGTTAGGAGGGAGGGGGAAAAGACAATAGTAAGTGATATAGGAGAATCAGTAGAAATCTTATATTTTTGTATTGGTTTAAAATTACATATACATACATGAAACTGATGAAACATTGTGAATCAATTATTCTTCAATAAAAAGTTACATATTTTGTATATCAATCTGTGTATGTATTAAATTATATATGTATATAATATGTGTAAAATATGTGTACATATTATATGTATTTTTACTATGCATATATTAAAGCTAAACATTGTAGAACACAAATGAGACAAATGTACTATACATTCTACAAATACTTGTAGAAAAAAAAGACTAAAAGGAAAAAGAAAATCTTTAATGATATATGATACATAGGGGAGAAGAAAATGATAAGTATAAACCATAAATTATAAAACAAAATGGCAAAGTAAAATCATATGTCACTTTTTATGGTAGATGTAACTGACTTAAAAGGAAAATAGAATCAGATTGCATCATAAGGGAAATTGAAGTCACTGCTTATTGAAAGAAGAATACATATAAATAAATTGACAAAGAAATGTTGGAAATTAAAGGGGTTCTGAAAGTTCCTCCAGTCAAAATGAATATTAAAATATCAGAGGGACAGAGATGTAGAAATTAGAATCAAAGTATCAAATATTGTGACAAAAAATATGAAATGGGATAGATGCGTAACTATACCATATGAAGTATTTTGTAGATGTATAAAAGTTACAATGCACAATCCAAATAGAATTATGAATAATCCATATAGCAGAGAAATACATACAATATACATTATTAAGAAAGAAAGGAAAATTTCACTTAAACTTTAATGTGACTTTAACATATCAAGGACATGAAACAGAATTTCAGAAGAATTATAAAAATTGTAAGAATTACAAAATATCGAAGGCATGATTAAGCTTTACATTTATACAGAGAATATACACTTTTCTACAACATCCACAGAACAAATATTAAAATTCGTTATCAGTTTTGATAAAGCGGCATTTTTACTCAACCACCCCAAAGGGTATATTCTTTCCAGATCTAATGTGCAACCCAGGAGGGGTAATCAATATTTTCCAATGTTTAACCAGGAGTTAGCTCTGATTCAGTCACTGTTTCTTAAGAGTCTTAGAGATGTACAAATAAAACCAATTATCAGCCTCTCTATACACTTTACCTGACTGTACTAGGCTGAGTAAAGGCCTCCAAACATGCCCAATCCTAATTCCTAAACCCATAAATATTACTTTCTATGGTATAAGGGACTAGGCAAATATGACAAAAGATCTCGACATGAGGAGTTTATCATGGATTGTCTAGGTGGGCCCTAAATGGAATCACAAGTGCTCTTATAAGGGGAAGAAGGCGGAAGGAAATTTCACCACAGGGGGGAAAGCAGTGTGACCAAAGAGGCAGAGATTGAAGTGGTGTGGCCATGAACCAAAGAATGCCACAGTCACCAGAAGCCAGAAGAGACCGGGAATAAATTCTACCCTAGAGCCTCCAGAAGGAGAGTGGCCCTGCTGACACCTTGATTTCAGTCCACTGATAATGATTTCAGACTCTTGGCCTTCAGAACTGTGCACAAATAAATTTGTGTTGTTTTAAGCCATAAAGTGTGTGTTTTAAATCACCTTCCACGGGAACTAGTAATGCTGACATTCTCATTAGGTCCAATTAGTTCCTCTGTCTGAGACTCCCAATATATCAGCAATGGTACCATTATTTTCATTGTCACCCAATCACCATGAATTTCTTTCCCTCTTACATTTCTATCCAAAATGGGAGAGAGGGAGGAAAGAGTCAATTATTTTAATGTTTAGTTACTTCTGAGAGAGAGAGAGAGAGCTACAGCGTGAACAGGGGAGGGTCAGAGAGAGGGAGATACAGAATCTGAAGCAGGCTTCAGGCTCCGAGCTAGCTGTCAGCATAGAACCCGATGCAGAGCTTGAACCCACGAACTGTGAGATCATGACCTGAGCCGAAGTTGGTCACCCAACTGACTGAGCCACCCAGGCGCCCCGGAAAGAGTCAATTTTTATCTCATCTCCCTTTGGGGGAAATAAATTAAAGAATATCTCCACAAGAGAAGTACAACCACATACCCTTTTAAAGTAAAATTACTTCAGTTTGTATTCTTGTACTCTCCCAATGAAACTTCTAAAAATGAAGAATGCATCTTAGCAATCAACAGGCAATGGAGATAAGAGATGTCAGAAGAACACAATGCCTAAGTCAAATATTTAAAAAAGAGTTCTAGGGGCACATGGGTGGCTCATTCAGTTAAGAGTTTGACTCTTAAGTTTAGCTCAGGTCATGACATCATGGTTCATGGGATTGAGTCCCACATCAGGCTCTGTGTCTTCTCTCTCTGCCTCTCCCATACTTGCTTGTGTGCATGTATGCATGTGCACACATCCTCAAAATAAATAAACATTAAAAATTTTTATAAAGAATTCTGTACATCTTGTTCTCTTAACAAAATTTTAAGTAGCTAATATATTTTCCACCATAATTTTATTTTTAATTAATACTCTTGGTGGAAAAGCAAAATCATTTGATAGATGTAGAAGCTATAATAAAGCCAATCATTCTAAGAACCATGCTGTTCCTCACTGAAGTTTTTCCCCACCTTGATTTGCAGGGGCCCTAACTGTCAGGAGGTTCAACAAGGCAGCTTCAATGAAAAAGTGGGTCCTGTATGGTCGTCAATATTGGACCTGGAGGGATATAAAACAAACATTTCATTTGATGCCAACATCCACTGTAGCAACAAGTTTGGGACAGTTCAATCGATGTATCCATGCTTATGTTTTTCTTTCTCAATTGTTTAAAGCCTTTTCAATGCCCTTGAGCAAATAGGAAGAAACCATCTAGCTAGGAAAACAGAAACCATCTCCAGTGTTCACAGAAGGAATGGAAAGCACAGGTGGCCCATAGAGAATGGAGAGGCTAAGAGTTACACAGGAAACTGTAAAATAACCCTGGACACTGGCAATAGCAGGAAGTCTTTACCATCCTTAGGCTGGAAGAACAATGGGAAAGCAGGCAATTACTAGAACCAAGAGGCCAGGACAACCTTATGTAAACTAGGTGCTTTGGGATCCAGTGAGGCTGGAGCCACAGAGGAAATAAAGCCCCTAGAGAAGCCATCTTAGGCTGAGAGGAGAAGAGAGTGTCTTGATCTCCCCCTCTCCCTTCTCTTGCCCTCCAGTCTCCCCAAACTGACTTAATCCTGCTGCGACTAACCTGTTAGGGTCAATCTGCAAGTGATTACCTGCACCCTTGTAGTATAGGGCAGAGCAGGAGAGGAGCAAAGGACACATCTGAGGGCTATCAGGCCCGGGATTAGAACACCCTCTAATAAAATAATTTTATAGTGTTATAATGTGAAATATCCTTTCATTCAACCTTTCCATTTTACACAGAGGAAATGAGGTCCAGAGACATTAAACCATTTACCTAAATGCACACACACAGCAAGCTTTTAAGTCCCAGCACACGGCGTACTTTTATTAGGATCTACTATTTTTTGCGAAACCATTCTTTAATTTAAGCCACATTATGAAGTGTGTGGTAGCTGGACCCATTTTACATTCATTCCCAGGGTATAATTCAGTATTTGGTGCCTAGAAAACACTCAATAAGCATTGGACTAATACAAACTGAAAGAGAAAAATGTAGCCCCTAACTGATTTAAAGTAGCTTTAAATAGCTTCCAATCAAATATGGGTCACTGAACATATAAAAGAAAGGACACCTGCTAAAACTAGGTCTCTTAAGTGTTTTAAAGGAAAGTGCACATTTTCATTGGCCTGTGATGGTTTTTGCTCTCTACCATCCAAACAGCGGCAATGATATGATCTTTTAACCATCATACCATTCTTTAGTTTGAAATAATTGATAAATATGACTGTGCAGGTTATACAGAATGGAGATATACAAATAAAAACTAATAAATATTTATGTGCTCATGTGTGGGAGGCGTTGCCTAGAGCATTTCCTCCACAGTCATGACTATGGAGCAGAAAAGGAAACACTGGAAAAAAATATATCCAAAGAGGGATGCTTAAATAGTACAGTGGGCAGCTGGGGGAGCGATGACTAATAATGCTGCTAGTAGTGGTTTAGAAACAAAAGATACAAGTTGCTAGAGATCTTCTGTTTTCTTCTGTTACCATTCCTCTTTAAAGCCAATGCTGGAAGGGAGGGTAGGAGGGAAAGAGGGATGGAAGGGGAGAATCAAGGAAGGGCAAGCATTAGAGAGAATGCAAGTAGAAAACCCATATCTTGCCTTTAGAATATACATGGGTTTTTAAATTTTTTTATGTCTTTATTTTATTTTGAGAGAGAGACAGAGAGTGAGTGCGGGAGGGTCAGAAAGAGAGGGAGACACAGAAACTGAAGCAGGCTCCAGGCTCCGAGCTGTCAGCACAGAGCCCAACGTGGGGCTAAAACCCACAGACTGTGAGATCATGACCTGAGTTGAAGTCAGACGCTCAACCGACTGAGCCACCCAGGCACCCCTATACATGTTGTTTTTGTTTTTGTTTTTAATTTTATTTTACTTTATTTTTGAGAGAGAGAGACAGAGCATGAGGGGGAGGGGCAGAGAGAGAAGAAGACACAAAATCTGAAGCAGGCTCCAGGTTCTGCGCTGTCAGCACAGAGCCTGATGTGGGGCTCGAATCCACGAATCATGAGGTCATGACCTGAGCTGAAGTTGGACACTTAACTGACTGAGCCACCCAGGAGCCTCTAGCACATACATGTTTTAAAGCTCATTTAGAAGGCAACATAAGTGGAATTGATGAAACTTCAACAGTGCTTAAAATCTGACTACTAGTTTGCTTCCCTTAGCCATAGAAAGTTAGCATGCATTGAACTAATGTAATAACATGTGACAGAAGTCAAAGAAAATATAGTTCAAAGTTTTGTGGAAAAGAAACTATCAATTAATTTGAACTGTAGAAAACTTGAAAGATAAAGAGAGAAAGGCTAAATAAATAGGAAAGGTTTCTTTAGAAATTTGCAATTATTGGGGAATATTTTTCAGGAAGCTTCCCAGGGATAACAGAAAGCTCTGATACCTAGTCATTAGCCATGCAACCAATGGCTGCTGGTTAAGGAGTGAGTGGAAAAGAAATCAAATGTGTAAGAAGGGAGAAAGAGAAGAAAAGGAGAGAGAGAAACAATTCTGTTTCAACAACACTATGCAAGCCAAAATTCCATTCGAACTTGTTGAGAGAAGCCACTTTTGGGAAAGATGTGATGGTAGGTTTGAAACTTCTACAAGGAATCCAAGAAAAAAAAACCTGATTTCTTTTAAAATTTGATTATTTTTCTAGGTGTATAAAATAAAGTGAAATTTTAAGTAGTTTACATTTCAGTAAGTTGTTTTCAACAATTTATGTTAGTGGATTTGTGTCAGAATAATATAGATAATGGGATTAAACAAAAGGAATTAATATGATACCTCAAAGTGCAGTATAAGGGATTAGTAACTGAAGGCAATTTCAGCTACATCAGAAAGGCTTTCTCTTTCTTTTCTTATGAATAAGAATATAATTTTATTATCCTATATGCAGGCAAATTTTTTTCTCCTAAAAAAAAAATCAGGAGAAAACATTCAAAATTTGCAGAAACAAGAAAAAATTCAAGTAAAAAAAAAGCATGTTCATATTTCATCATTTGAGTGCCAGCCAAAAGATAACGGCATTTCTTAGAAGAAAGGCAATATTAAAATTCAAAATTGTAGAAGTCTGTAATTAGAAAGATATCATCATCGATGTAGTATTCTTGCCCAAAATATTTTGTCTAAATGTAATCTTTAAGAAATAATCAGACAAATCCAAATTTAGAATAATCTGTAAAAGGAAAAACCTGGACTCTTCGTTAGTATAAAAACATGAGGTAGAGAAACTGACCCCTTTCTGTCCCCTTGCACCCTTATGGTAGGACTGAATTTCCTCTGCCCTTTGGTTGGGTGGGGCTAGTCTTTGCCAATCAGTGATGAGAAATAACAAGCCACTTCTCCATGAGAATATTTCATGGTTGAGAAATCCACCAGTCTTCTGTCTTCCCCACAAGAGACTTGTAATTCTCTAGGAAGTAGCTGCCCTATCACATTAGTTCCTGATTAGTTGCAATATATCAGTTCTGAGCAACTAAAAGAAGGATTTACTATATATGATTAATATATTATATTAATAACATTATATTACTATATATATGATTTCTTCAAAAGGGAAAGCAGAAGTCCTATTTTGTAGGTAGTGGTCTCTTTGTCAACCAAATGAAAATAAATTATTCATTAGAATTTAATCTGATGGGTGCCTGGATGGTTCAGTTGGTGAAGCATCTGACAATTGATTTTGGCTCAGGTCATGATTTCCTAGTTCAAGGGATCAAGCCTGGAAGCCAGTGCACATTGACAAAGCAGAGCCTGCTTAAGAGTCTCTCTGTGTCTTTCTCTCTCTCTCTCTGGCCCTTCCTCACACCCTTCCTCTCTATCTCAAAATAAAAAAAATAAATATTTTAAAAAATAGTTTAAAAAGACTTTAATATTAAGGAATCCAAGAATTAGAAACTAATCGACAACATGTGACTAAAGAATAAATTAACTGAGCTTTATTCACACCAAGCACAATGTGATTTTAGCCAGCTCATTCAAATGCTTTGATTTTTCTTCATGTGTGGATAAGATTACTTTGGGACAACCAGGGCTAAAGGAAGGATCAAACTCTTGCCAGTCCTTTCCCCTAAAGTGCAAAATTACCATGTTATTTGGATTATTTATTTACACTCCCACCTTTTTTCAAAAAAGATTTAAAGTAGATTCCATATTATTGTTTTATTAACACTTCAAAAATCCCTCAGTAAATCCATGAGGATCATAGAGTTTTCACCTAAAATAGAGTATTTTAACCACATTGTAGAATTTATTCACTCATGACTTTTATACATACTGAAGTGAACATCTCTTCTCTAGATCCCCATAATACTTAGCAAGCATAGCAACAAAGAAAGAGGAAGATCATATTTAGAAGAAGTAGCTATGTGCCTGACTTCTGACATGGCAAGTTTTCTGATGCTCTGCCCCAAATCAAAATAAAATTGCATTTACTCAAATATATTCAATCTCTGTGAATTAAGGATTATGATTTGATTATATGTACTTTACATTTATAGAATATGTGTAAATGATCTTTTTCACCAACTTGTAGAAAACAGTTAATATTTGTTGTGGTTTTAGTCTTCCAATGTATATGTACATGATTGAAAATATAAATATAAATATAACCTTACACTATAATTAAATATCAAAGGTGATTAACTTTAGCCAAATAAATTTTAAGAACCTAATTTTAACTCTTCAAAAACTGGGTAAATATTTGAGAATTATTCCTTTTATAAAATACAATTTTATAGGGTGTTACTAACTCAAAACCTTTTATATTTATGGATTTTCAGAGGTCTTCATAAATATTAAATCATAAATTCTTGTGGATTTCCCAATTGTTGAATGTTTCCTTTCATGAGATACTTTGCAAATTTCTCACAAAAAAATTGTATTGGACAGAGCATGGGCTTCAGAATTAGCCAAGTTAATTCTGGTGGGCTTACCAGTGATAGAGTTCAGGACACACTACCCCAAAATATGGCACCTTGGCATACTGACTATCGTAAGCTGAAGAAATTGGAAAAAATGGCAAAAGCACGGTCACTTAGATCTCCCCACCACCTCACTCTTCTTCCCTGAAACAGGTCATAAAACTCCCATGTGTAAGGTGTATAAGCTACCCTCCTTGTACAAGGAGGAAGGAAGGCATTCTTATTACCAGAGATAGATAATTTAGGGCTGAGAAATCTGTGCAAATGAACCTTGTTAAACTAACCCTTTCTTCCTAGTTATTTCTTCAACCACTTAGTACCCCTAACCCAAATCCCTCTGTCTTGTCAATTCCTCACAAATTGTTTGTCTAAAAGAAATAAAATCTTCCCGCTCTGGTCACTTCAGGTCTTCATGTACATATAAAAATTCAGTAAAATACATATGGTTTCCATTGTTAATATGTCCTTGTCACTTTAATTTTCAGAACCAGCCAAAAATCCTAAAATGGAGGAAAACATTTCTGTCCCCTACACCAACTTAACCAAGCACATATTGTATTAACCCTGGATAATTTATCTACTTAAATTGAGGAGCTTCATCATCAGCATTTCTAAATTGGGGATAGTATTAACTACCTCTAAAAGACATGTAAACAATAAATGAGGTTACTCAATTACATTCAATAAGTTAATAACTCACACTGAGCAAAGTGTCCATGATGCAATAATAAAGTTATATAGGTAAAGCCCCTACCAGAAATCAAGTATTTGCTAACTAACCCTTACTTAACCTTACCTCAACCCAAATTTCTAATAAATGTACAGGGAGAAAGGAACATTTTAAGAAACTTTCTTTAATGCATATAAAATAGGATATTTGGGGATTCGCTCATCTATCTTAGTCTACTGCTTGTTCCACAACTATTTTTGTGACTAAGGATACCAAAAACAGACATTGTTTTTATCTCTAAATTTCGAGACAGTTGTGAAAAGTTGTGATTAAACTACTCAAGTAAATCTTAGAGGAATTTAATCTTAGAGGAATAATGAAAACTGACTACAAATTAAACTGATGATCACATATTCTATCTAGTGATTTGAGAGTCCACTTCTCATTGTACACTATAATTCATGAAAAGAGAGTATACAAAACAAGTACTTAGGAATAAGAAAAATTCAGACTTAAAATGAGCTGTCAATGTAATGTGCCATGTTAGAGATGAATAATAATTAAAATGTGCCTCAAGGGCTCATCCCCCCCCCCGACCTTTTTTTCTGTTAAAAATATTAAAGAGGAGGTTTGGGGGTTTTTTTGATAAACAATTTAATCAAAATGGCCAAATCAACGATGCTTACAGGAGTTTCCTGTTCTTGACATCTAAGCCTTATTATATTGCTCTATTTCCTGTATCTCCTTGCTTAAATAGAATCTTGCCTCAGGCAACTTTTTTATCTGAACTTCTGTGTGTAGAAACCAGAGACTCTTATTGAATTGTTTCTCACTGGCTACTTGATCTTAACAAAGAACTGAAATGGTAAGGATTCCCTGGATTGTGCAATGGGGTGTTATTGCCTATCAGTTAGCTAAACACCACACACATACAGCTCATTTGTGTCAGGGTTAAATGCAATTACAGGCTTCAAAACTAATACACAGAACACTTCTCTTTTAAGCAATTCATCTCTTAATTGGTTAACCCTTCACTGTTTATAAAATAATAACAAAGTAGGAAATGAGGATACTACCTTATCTATAAGTCTCCCAAAATACATACTTGTTTCAAAGTTTGTTTTTTTTTTTCAGTAAGTTATCTGGAACTTTCTCGTGAAAGAAAATAAATTTTGAATTATGATTATTTTTTCATCATAGAGCTAAAGTTTGAAATGATAAACGGGAAGAAATAATTGTGACAAAAGAGTAATTGAATAAAACATAAATTCAATAAAATGATCTAGAAAAATCAGTGTTTTAAATTTATCCAGATTTAAATGTAAAGAGAATTAAATTGAGAATGAGAACATGTGGTTTCTAATCTTTGTTCTGCCACTAATTATTAATGTCACCTTGAGCAAATTTCCTGGAATCATATTTGGAAAACATGAGAAAAAACATTTTTTTTAATTCTTGAGAATTAGTTTCTAGCTCTCTCCCCTTTGCAACTTGCTCAGGAATTCATAAATATGAGGGAATTAGTTAAATTTAACTCAAATTCTTTATGAATTGTATTTTCTGTATCTAATTTGTATAAGTTCAGCAAATATTTGATATTTATTGACTGAAATCATAAATTCTTGTGGATATTACAATTTTTAAATGTCTCTTTTCATGAGATATTTTGTAAATTTTTGCATGGTGTATTGGACAGAGAATGAACTTCCAAATTAGCCAAATCTGGGTCTATCATTTTAACTAAATACATATTGTATAATCTTGGTTAGTTTACTTAAACAGTATAGTCTTAATTCCTTTTTTCTTTAAATTCTGGGTCTCATATTTTGAATACTATAGCTGGGAAAAATATTTTAAAAATACTTCATAAAAGAAGATATATGATGTTCAGTACTATAAATCATCAGTAAAATACAAATTAAGGGGGTGTCCAGGTTGCTTAGTCAGTTAAGCATCAGACTCTTGATTTTAGCTCAGATCATGATCTCACAGTTCGTGAGTTCAAGCCCTGCATCAGGCTTTGCACTGACAGTGTGGAGCCTGCTTGGGATTCTCTCTCCCCCTTTTCTTTCTCTGCCCCTACCTGGCTCATGCCCTCTCTCTCTCTCAAAAATAAATTTATAACCCTAAAAATTTTCTTTAAATATAAATTAAAATCAAAATGGGATATCACTGTATATCCATTAGATCATCTAATATTTAAAAAGCTGTCAATATCAAATATTGCAAAGGATGTAGAGCACCTGAGACACTCACACAATGCTGAGGGGAGAGTGAAATGTTGTAGCATTTTATAAGGCTAAACATATATTTACCATATTACCCAAAATTACCAATGTTTACTAAAAATAAGCAACTGTCCACATAAACAACTTGTCCATGTAGACAAGAAGCAGAATGTCCTTTCTGCTTCTTTAAGGACTAGTTCACTGGATCTTGCACAACTTTCCACACAAACAACTTGTTCATGAATGTTCACTGCTTTTCATAATAGCTGAAAACTGAAAAAAGCTCCAATATTAAGGCAAATCAATGAGCAAATTGTATCATATCAATTGAATGGAATACTCTTCAGCAACAAAAATTAATGAACTAATAATACACTCATTGATATCAGTGTATCTCAAAATCATTATTCTAAGTTACTGAAGCCAGGCACAAATAATTACATACCGTATGATTTTGTTTGTGTTAAATTTTATAACAAAAAAATCTCATCTACAATGACAGAATGGAGATCAATGGTTGCCTGGATTTAGGGGTGCATGAAAATTGACTGTAAAGGTGCACAAGGGAATTCACTGGGATTGATGGGAATATTCTATTTCTTAATTGGCAAGAGGTTATAGGATGTATATCTTTTTCAAAACTCATAGAGTATATACTTCAAAAGTAGACCACCAGATTGCTGGGAGCTTCTGAGGGAGTAAACAGCAAATAGAAACTGTGCATATGAGTTAGGCTATAGGTAGCAACTAGTAGTGTTAAGAAGTGTTAAGTAGTGTTAAGAAGAGTTAACCTTTTCTTATTCCACTGTACTTAAAGTACAATGAAAAGGACCGAAGTTCTCCTACTGGGAAATAGTAAAGACTTGATACAAGTCCTGCCAGAATGGAATCTAGTCTCTGGGAAAAGATGAGGAAGGAAGAAAAGATTAAGGGAATTGATGGAGAGAAGAGGTAAAGAGAAAAAGGAAAGGAAAGGAAAAGGAAAAGGAAAAGGAAAAGAAACGGAAAGGGAAAGGGAACCTTATCTGAGGTAGACTTTATTTGGGCTGGCTAGTAACACGATGAGGAAAATTTGTAAATGTTTGCACCATACTCCGGGCCCCAAACACATCTCTCCAGAGATACTATGTAGCCAAAGGGACCACCTAGAAAGTTTGAGCTCCCCACAGTATTGATCCCAGGACCTGAACTTTCTACTTCTTTTGGACCAGTTCACTGGATCTTGCAAAATGAATTGTGAATCATTTAACTATTAAGGACCATGCTTCTCTGACTGAATATTTTTATAATCACTGAAACCACTGAAGCAATTAAATTGCTGCCTTTGAATCTTATCAGCTGACATATCACATACAAAAGGATTTCAGTTAGTAGCATAACCAGAAAAATGACCAAAGATAACCTGAACCAACATAGAATCTATCAGGATTGTGGAAGGTTAATGATTTCAGAGTCTGTTATGTTTTCCATTTCATTTTTACATTATTTTAAAATTTACCTTTCCCCATATTTGGGGAGTAAAATAATAAGAGAGACATATAAAACAAGTATGTTCATTCATCTGATACTTAAAGTAGAAAATTTTTCTGAAAGGAATTTTCAAAAGGGAAATATTTCTTCTAACCAGAAAATATACAAATTAAAAAATATATAGCTGTTTTTCCCTCTAGCTAAATCAGTGACTTATGCTACCCTGATAAACACTGGCCATTTAAGTTAAAAGGAAAAAGTGTATAATTTATTTTCACTCTCTGATTGTTTAGTTTGGGGGGTGTTTGTGTGTGTGTATGGGTGCGCACATGTGTACACGTGTGTGGGCATGAGGGGAAGTATGTATTAAACTGATTAGATTGCTCTTATTTTTTTGCTCTTATTTTTTCCCAGTGTTACCCAGGGGGAAATTCTATAGGCTTTTATGTGGGATATACGTCACACCAAAAAGTTCTCAGATTTTTATGATTAAATTTAAACACACACACACACACACACACACACACACACACCAATGTACCCAGTATCTTCTTATGGTTTGTTTACTTTAGTTGTTGCTACTACTCTACATTTCCAATCCTTAAGTCTGTGGCCTCTTCCTTTTAGATAATTTACATTTTCATTGCAATGTGTTTTGTATTATTTAATTACCATTTTTCTGCCTTTTGTAGTGGGGACATCTGAGGCCAAGCCAGTGTCATGCAGGCAAAGACTCAGTAAGGGCTGTGCTGCACTGTGCCTCCCACCACATCTGGGCCAGTTCCCTGCAAAGCAAGGTCATGAGAATGTGGCTGTTGTCCACCTGCTCCTTCCTAGTCCGTAGGGAAATGCAGGTCATTTTGGACATGAGGCGGAAAAAGGTAGTAATATTTAAAAGAAACACACATGGATTCTTACCATTCTTGGTCATATTACTCAAAACCTACTTTTTATAATGAGGTTGAGTTCCTCACTGGCTGTTTGGCAAAAGGCCACTTTGTTCACACTGACACTTTTCTAGAAAACATCTTACATGGGGCGCCTGGGTGGCTTAGTCGGTTACGCGTCCGACTTTCGCTTAGGTCATGATCTCGCGGTTCGTGGGTTCGAGCCCCGCATCGGGCTCTGTGCTGACTGCCAGCTCAGAGCCTGGAGCCTGTTTCAGAGTCTGTGTCTCCCTCTCTCTCTGACCCTCCCCTGCTCACGCTGTCTCTCTCTCTCTCCTAGAAATTAAAAAAAAAAAGAAAGAAAGAAAGAAAGAAAACATCTTACATATAGAGTTTTGTGCTGAGAACAACAGAGTTCGAAAAGCTGTGAGAAAAGAACATAGTCGAGGAAGGGAAAATGAAAGCAAAATGAACGGAAATTAAAAACAAGTGTCTTTCAAAAAAAAGAAAAAAGAATCAAGTAAAAAAAAATACTTGCCTCATTCTTGCTTTCACTTCATTTTCCCATGTGGCTTTCTATAGACAGAAATCAGCCACCGATAAGAATGAAACCACTTATTACAACATCATTTTTAATTTCATGAAACACTCTCAGTGCTTTATATTTAAAACAAAAAACATTTTACAGTTTTACAAATTGAGCACCATTTCTACTTTCTGTCTAGTAAAGTATTGTATGGTACATGTAGGTACCTTCATAGTTACCAGAAAGAAACTATGTAGTAAAAGGCACTATTACAAACTAAAAAGTAGTAAGAAATAATAATGAACTAACTGCAATCCATCTTATCTATTTCTAAGCAATCCTTTCTCTCTCTCTCTCTCTCTCTCTCTCTCTCTCTCTTTCATTGATGTTTATTTATTTTAGGAGAAAGAATACAGGGGAAAGGCAGAGAGAGAGGAGGACAGAGGACAGAGAATCCTAAATGGGCTGTGTGCTGACAGCAAAGAGCCTAATACGGGGCTTGAACTCACTAATTATGAGATCTTGACCTGGGCTGAAGTCAGATGCTTAACTGACTAAGCCACCTAGGTGCCCCTCTTTCTTATTTTACTTAGCTCAATAATACATGTTTATGCTTTATTCCCAATATTAGAAATTGCCATAACCTCCCTTTATCTTACTTTCAATCAAGGTCTAACTTAAATCCTATGTAGCATCATGGAATTGAGGGGTTACAAATTTCAGAAGAAATTTAAAATTAGTAAGTGTTTCCATATACTCATCTTGGTTCAGGCCACTGCCCAAGCCCACCTTTAGCTCAAACTACTTTCCTCAACCCTATTCCTCAATGCTTGGCAGGGAAGCCATAGTAGCTGGTCCAATGATCTGGTTACTGACAGGATGAGGGACTGGAACCTGACTCAGGAGAGCACATCCCTCTGCTGGCAGCATCCCAGGAGGAGGTGTGGCTCAAAGGGCTGTGCACAAAGGGTACCTGGGTGACTCAGTTGGTTAAGCATCCAACTCTTGATTTTTGCTCAGGTCATGTGATCTTATGGTTCGTGGGATCTAGCCCTGTGTCTGGTTCTGTGCTGGCAGTAAGGAGTCTGCTTCAAATTCTCTCTCTCCCTCTCTCCCTTCCCCTCCCCTGCTTGTGTGCTCGCTCTCTCTGTCTCTCTCTGTCTCTGTCTCTCTCTCTCTCAAAATAAATAAACATGAAAAAACTTTTTTAAAAAAGGTTGTGTACAAGAACAGAAAGCATTAAGTTGCACATGTCGGACTCACTTCCTCCAGAATTTACCGAGGGGAATTAAGTGCCTAGCTGGTTAGTTGCAGGAGAAGAATGGATAAAATCACACAGAGAAGCCAGAATTCCATGAGATAAAGATAAGCTGGCCATGATACAGAAAGCAAACATCCAGGACTCTCTGGAATCCTGCCAGATTTTCTAGTCCTGGATCCAGTATATAAATTCTTCTAACAACTACTCCTCCCCATTCCTAAGGAAGCACAAGTTTCTTTTAGTTACAAGGAAAACACATAGCACCCTTCCTAACCTTCACCATCCCCTACAACACTCATAATCCATGCTCCTTGGCCATGCCTACATTTAAAGATTCCTAGTAGAAATTATCACTCAAGTTATATTTCTAGGTGATCAGATTATAATGCTATTTCTTTATACTGAGTAAACCCTTAATCTTATATTCTCCAGTTGATTTTCATAAAACCTCTCATCATTATGATTCCTCCCTTTTGAAAATGTCATAGTTTATCTGTAAATTTTCCAAACTGTGGCTTCTGTAGCTGAAAATAATACTCCATGAGTGATGTAACCAACATAGATGGTTTGAACTACCCCTTTCCTTGTTCTTTGTAATACATGTCAAGTACTGTCACCTAAGACTGAAGTAGAATTTTTCAATGGCATTTTTGAATCACCTTAAACATTGTTAATTACAAGCACTAGCTTGTTTTGAAATGAGTTTCAGATAACCCACATGTTCCCACCTTATATACATGTAGTTCATTTTTTAGATCTAAGATTAGGATTTAGGGTGACGATTTACACTTAAAGCTTTGCTAGACTAAACTTTATCAGTTTCCAGTCTCCTATTAAATGTCCCTCACCACCAGGGGAGGGGAAGGGGGATGAAGGGCATGGAGGAGGGCACTTGTGGGGATGCGCACCACTGGGTGTTATATGGAAACCAACTTGACAATTATTTTTAAAAAATTTAAAAAATAAATAAATGTCCCTCACCACCAACCCCAGTCTTTGTGATCACTCGATCCTCTGAACTGCTCTAGCAAATAGAT
This sequence comes from Crocuta crocuta, assembly GCF_008692635.1. Lineage (NCBI taxonomy): Eukaryota > Metazoa > Chordata > Mammalia > Carnivora > Hyaenidae > Crocuta > Crocuta crocuta. The sequence continues at coordinate 1,632,893 of NW_027528877.1, read as the reverse complement.
CTGTTTCACTTATCTGGTGCACCACTTACACTACCTAATCAGGTTATTTACCATTTTTAATGAAGGTTGGCTCCAAAGTATAGAGCTGATGTACCTTGCTCTCACAACTGATACAGTGCTATGCACAAAGGTTTTACTTATAATAAATAACCAAACAATGAAAAAAAAGTATATTTAGTGGATCATACATTGTTTTCAGTCAGTACCTGTGAGCTTCCTTGTATATGACTAGACTGGGGCTATACAATGGAGCCTACTACATTCTCTCCCCTCTTTATACAGGATGAGTGGACAATCCTCTTAAAACATGATTGGATAATATATACCTTCAACTTTTAGTATTTGGGATATTCTTGACATCTTTTCCAGATATTTCTAATAAATATTTGTAAGACAGACAGTGCCTGCCACAGGTTGACAGGGTCATTTGGCTTGAGTCTTCAATTTGGCTTGAAGAGTCTCAGATTTATACCTTAACTCTAAATGAAGTTATACATACAGTTACAGAGATACACTAAAGGGACAGAATCCTGTCACTGAAACAATTTTAAACTCGTGTCCTTTTAAAACACCACCCCAATGTTACACATTATGGATAAATATATTTTAATACATCTTTTAGTTACCATATGAGCAGCAGAATGGTATCACACTATATTTGGGGATTAAAATCAAAGCATTAATTTGTTAAATGAAAACATTGAAAACTGTGTGACAACTATGTGTTACCAGTTTTTATAATTTCAACATATAACATTGAATATCAGTATCACTATTATTTTTTTAACTATTCTGATTGCATTAATAAATGGAGATGAGCCAGGCCTTTCTCAGTTTCTCAGAAGCCCTAAAGGCAAACGAGCATCATAATCTCATTACTGAAATGTTCTCCTGACAGCCCTTATTTCCAACCACATTAAACTTACTCTCACTTAACAAGGCTTTTTACTAGCTGATTCCTCTTGAGATTATTTCTTCTATTTGGTACATTTTTAATGAGCAGCAGTAATTGTATGAATCCCTATGCTAGGCTCAGTGAAGAAAAAATAACACCAACAATAAGGACATTATAAATGTGATCCTTCCCCTCAAGTAGCTTACCATTCCCACAGACAGTCCACAATTGTATACAGCACAAAGTAAAGGAATAGAAATTGCATTTTAGGAACAAACAAAATTATCCAAGACCAGAAAGAAAAACACATAGTCAGGTTAGGAGATGTGGAAGAAGTTGGCCAGTCCCATATTTCTACACTTTGGGTAATTCTGGCTCTACTCACCAAGTTCTTTTTGGTCCCTTTATTCCCGTTTCCTAATTTTAATGCCACTAGCCATTTTTCGCGACCAAGTGTATTTCTGGCACACAGCACGCGGGAGAAGACAATGTTCCAGCTAGAAGAGGACACACAGCCACAGTTGTCCCTAACCCTTCCCATGCCACAGTTCTGCCACTCTGCTCCAATTCTCCAGAGGATACAGTCAAGAGCACTATCTTAACAAATCTCGGATCTTCCTAGCCAGCCTATCTGAGGGGTACAAAATATCCTTACTCACAGTTTATTTCAACTGATACAGGCATAAAATATGGCAAATGAAACTTTAGTAAAACAAAAGACAAAGAAAGATCAAAATAGGTAAATGAGCTCTTATTCTAGGGTAACCATCATTTAGTCTTGACTAAAATGACTAAGAGTACACAACAGCCAATTTCATTTCTTCACCTCTGTCACTTTAGGGGTGCTTGGGAATATTTATTAGTGGGCGATAAAACCCTGTACTCTCTGAGGATCTATCACAGCTTGCCCACCTATTGTTTTCTATCAGGTTCACATTACAGCGAGCATGAAGTGACCAAGCTGTAACAGCCACTATAGCCTCCAGCTTCCGGAGCTTGGGAAATGGTTCTGATCTTACAAAGGAAATATTCTCAGGTGCAAGCACGAAGGGTCAAATTTGAGTTTTTATTCCCAGTAGAAATATTTTCTCCATGGAGAGTTAAACTTGCATTGTGTATCACACATGCAGACGGCATCGGTATTAGGGCAGAAGATACTGAAAGTGCCCTCGAGTCAGAGTCAGAGCTGTGGTTTTTCTGGGTTAGTCTTCAGGTTAATAATCAAAGACCAATAATTCTCTGTGGTAAGCGAAACAGACCCTGAAGCAAGACATGGGCAACCAGAGCTGACCAGACACCTAAATATCTAAAAATAAGACCAACATGGGACACAGGAGGAGTCCACATCATAGTGAGTGAATATATTAGCCAAGGTTCTTAATCAGTTTGTAGTGAGGCAAAGCTAAAAATATCAGAATCTAACCATTTCTAGTTTATTACATATGAATAAATAGTAAACTGTCTACATTTATCAATAGAGAGTTTAAGCACAATGAACCCTCTTATTATTCCACAAGGGTCTCCATTTAAAAAACCTCTTTAGGTGCTATTATAATATAAATATCTGAATTGGATGAATCTTATTTGATGATTGCAATCAGTTTTGGTACCCAGAGGAGATGTGATAATTGATAAGGATTAGATTTGTCTATAACTGACAGAAATCCCCAAATAACAGCAGTTCAAACGAGACTGAAGTTCATTTCCTTCCTCCATTACCTGCATAGTCCAGATTGTCATATCCATCAGGAATCCAGGCCCCTTTGTCTTGGTACTCAGGCATCTTCACTATATCTAGCAGGTGGCTGTTCCGGGATAAAGCTCCAGCTTCAATCATCATGTCTCTGCACTCCATCCAATATGAAGAGGCAAAAGAGAGGTAAAAATAGTACCCTTCTCTTTAAGGACATTCATTCTACCTATATCCTCCTGGTGAGAACTTAGCCACAACCAGCTGTAAGTGAGGGTATGAATTTTACTCCTCTTTCTAGGTGGCTGTGGGCCAGATGAAAATAAGAGGCTTTATCATGGTGGAAGCAGGTTTAGAGTCAAATGGCAGTTTCTGATATAGTAACTCAAACCCCCTCCACATTATGCACTTTGCACTAACAAAGTAATTTAAAATGTCATCATGGATTGAATTCTGTCCCCTAACAAGATCTGTTGAGTCTTAATCTCAATATGGACTCAGAATGTGACTGGACTCAGTACCTCAGAATATGACTTTATTCGAAAATAGGGTCTCTGCTGGTGTAGTCAGGTTAAGATGAGCTCAATAGGGTGGGCTCCAATCCAATATGACTGAAGTCCTTATAAAAAGAAAAACTTGGGGGGTGCCTGGGTAACTCAGTTGGTTGAGCATTCAACTCTTGATTTCAGCTCAGGTCATGATCCCAGGGTCATGGTATGGAGTCCTGCTTTGGGCTCCACACCAAACATGAAGCCTGCTTAAGATTCTCTCTCTCACCCTCTGTCCCTCTCCCCCACTTGTGTTTGCTCTCTAAAATTAAAAAAAAAAATTAAGGGTAACTTGGGCAGAGACACAAATATGCACAGAGGGAAGAGTATGTGAAGGCACACAAAGAGAATGTCATGTTGAAGATGAAATGTTGGAGTGATGCATCTACTGCTAGAAAACATCAAAGACTGTTGGAAAAACACCTGAGTTAGAAAGGGACAAGAAAGGATTCTCCCCTATGGGTTTCAGAGGGAGCATAGACCTTATGACACTTGATTTCAGACTGTTAGCTTATAGAACTGCAAGAATAAATTTACATTGTTCTACATCATCCACTTTATGCTTTGTTACAGCAGCTATAGGAAACTAATACAGATAGGATATCCCATTTAATTCCCACAACTATTGCTATGAAAGAGGTACTGTTTTTCTTTCCCCTTTGTATACATAAAGAAATTAAGACTCACAAAATTAAATAATTTGCCAAGATCCCTTGAGTTATGGTTCAAATCTAGGTTCTTCTGATTCTACAGCCTAAATTCCTGATCTGCTGTACCTACTAAAGAATTAAGAAAACATTTGTGTTTTGAGATCTTCCATCCCATGTCAGCTTGGATATTACTAGAGAAAACTGTGAACTGCTATGCAGATATTAGGTGGTTTTATTACCCACCGAGTGCATTTGTAGCCTGATATTGTAGCCCGTCTTCCAAACTGGGACACTTTTGAGAATGAAAAAGATGCTATTCATAATTACACTGAAACAGGAAGCCAAAGCAAGCACTGTCGTGGAAAAACCAAATCTTACAGTCACACCATTTTTAACTCATTCCTCAATGCACCCTCCTCCTGACTCTGAACTGGAAATGACAATATAGTGACTATCTAACTCTAATAATTACAATTAGAAAACATCAAAAATACCTTAGGTATGCAATAATAATAACGTGGCACCACAAAGATATGTCTTGATAAAGAGCAACATACAGGTCATAAAAGATAGTTATAACAATGACTTTATAAGATGATTAATCTGTAAAAAGAAAGAAGACATCTTGATTATTTAGCCAAAAGTACCTGAGAAGGCCTTCCAGACCTCTAAAGACTGAAGACCTCCATCTCTGGAAAGTTAAACAAGAGAGAAAGGAAGGCTTATATCATTTGAGACTCTGCATATTAAGGCACTGTTACAGCGACTAAGCCAGTAACCTAGTAAGATGGAGAATATTAAGCATACATTTTTACAAAAAGATGAAATTGCCTCTCTTCTAGACTCCTTTCCAAGGTTGAGGAAAAAGGAACTTTCCCAAGGATGAGGACTGAAAATTGTTACCTCTAGTCTCATAGTCTCATACAAACTTCAACCTTCACAATGTCAGAAAGGAGTCAGTTTAGTCATCAGAAAGAACTCTGTAAGTTTGAAATTCTGCCAAGATAGAGGCTTCTCTGGGGGCGCCGGGGTGGCTTAGTCGGTTAAGCGTCCGGCTTTCACTCAGGTCATGATCTCGCGGTTCGTGGGTTCGAGCCCCACGTCGGGCTCTGTGCTGACTGCCAGCTCGGAGCCTGGAGCCTCTTTCAGAGTCTGTGACTCCCTCTCTCTCTCTGACCCTCCCCTGCTCATGCTGTCTCTCTCTCTCTCTCCTAGAAATAAATAGAAAACATTAAAAAAAAATTAAAAAAAAAAAAAAAAGATAGAGGCTTCTCTGATTATTCCTAAGAGAGCTAGGTGCTGTCAGAGGTCACCTAGTTTGACTGTAACCAAATAAAAACGAAAAGTAATAATCCTATACAAGCATAGTATACTATTACATAATTATACAATCTGACAAAAAGCTCAAATTAAGGCTCTCTACATTCCTGCAAGTCTGGCTCCCATGGCTTTTATCTGGGGCTAAGACAGACACAATAGAACTGTTTATGTGCAAGTGAATATGCACTTATCCTGCACATCAAACATTGTATAACCTCAGTAAACTTCAGGGTTCTAAAACACTGTGTTTACCACTATGTGGGAGGATTTCCAATCATTCTGTGTTCTACTTTCTTCATGTCTTCTCATTGAGAATACAGTACTTTTGAAGTTATATTAAACAAATAATACTTTTGAAATTAGGAAAAAAGGTATTTAAGATCATTAAAATATGAATAAGGATGCTTGGATGGCCCAGTCAGCTGAGTGTCCAACTTTGGCTCAGGACATGATCTCATGGTTCATGAGTTCAAGTCCCATGTTGGTCTCTGTGCTGACAGCTCAGAGACTGGAGCCTGCTTCAGATTCTGTGTCCCCCTTTCTCTCTGCACCTTCCCCACTCACTCACTCTCTCTCTCTCTCTCTAAAAAAATGAATAAACATTAAAATATGAACAAAGAACTTCCAATTTCCTTAGAAAACTGGTCTACCCATGAATAGACATGTTTCCAAAGAAGACATCCAGATGGCCAACAGACACAAAAAAAGATGCTCAACGTCACTCATTATCAGGGAAATACAAATCAAAACTACACTGAGATACCACCTCACACCAGTCAGAGTGGATAAAATTAACAACTCAGGCAACACCAGGTATTGGTGAGGATGTAGAGAAATAGGAACCCTTTTTTTTTTTTTTACAAATAGTTTATTGTCAAGTTGGTTAGAAATGGGAATCCTCTGTGGAGAAACGGGCACCCTCCTACACTGTTGGTGGGAATGTAAACTGGTACAGCCCATCTGGAAAACAGTGTGNAAAGAAAGAAAGAAAGAAAGAGAAAGAAATGGGAATCCTCTTGCACTGTTGGTGGGAATGCAAACTGCTGCAGCTCCTCTGGAAAAACAGTGTGGAGGTTCCTCAAAAAATTAAAAATAGAACTACCCTGTGACCCAGCAATAGCACTACTAGGAATTTATCCAAATGATACAGGAGTGCTGATGCATAGGGGCACATGTAACCCAATGTTTATAACAGTGCTTTTAACAATAGCCAAAAGATAGAAAGAGTCTAAATGTCCATCAACTGGTGAATGGATAAAGAAGATGTAGTTTATATATACAACGGAATACTACTTGGCAATGAGAAAGAATAAAACCATGCCATTTGCAGCAATGTGGATGGAACTAGAAGGTGTTATGCTGAGTGAAATAAGTCAGTCAGAGAACACAGATATCATATGTTTTCACTCATGTGTGGATCTCGAGAAACTTAACAGAAGACCATGGGGGAAGGTAAAGGGGTAAAAAAAAATAGTTACAGAGAGGGAGGGGGGCAAACCATGGGAGACTCTTGAATACAGAGAACAATTTGAAGGTTGATGGGGGTGGGGGAGAAGGGAAAATGGGTGATGGGCATTGAGGAGGGCCCTTGTTGGAATGAGCACTGGGTGTTGTATGTAAGCGATAAACCACGGGAATCTATCCCAAAAATCAAGAGCACACTTTATACACTGTATGTTAGCCAATTTCACAATAAATTATATTAAAAAAAAAGAAAAGCATATAAAAAAGCTGGAATAAGCCATTCCATCTTAAAAACAAGTAAAAGCCTGAACAAACTGAAAAATCAACAACTCTTCTTAAATCCTTCAGAAAAGTGAGTTCATAGGACAAACTGCCCCCCAAAATTAGACAGACCAACAGACAAATACAGAGAATCACTAACCTCCATGGGAACAAGTGTCAAGGTAGGGAAACCTAAACTTAATTGATGAATTACTAGAGGCTTAGCATCTAGTAATTATCTCTGAGGGATAAAAAGGCAACCCAGTCATCAGGGTTCCCTATACTTTTGTGACTTTTACCTCCAGGAGCTCAACCAGGTTCTCACAATAAAAATTGGAGAAAAATCGCCTTATTTATTGCAGGAGTGGGGAAAAGGAATCATTCTTAAATACTTGAAAGAATTCTGTTCTTCTTAACAAGGTCTGCCCTCAGGAAAAGCTATTTATTCAGAGCCTATCCTGCTGTGGTTTTATCTGAGCCTAACTGACCTGGAGGAAATAAAATAAATATCTCTACCTCCTCTAATCATTCCATCCCACCTAAGAGGTTGGGGGGGGGGGCAGGGAGTGCTGAGAAACCCTTGTGAAGTTTANAAAATAAATATCTCTACCTCCTCTAATCATTCCATCCCACCTAAGAGGTTGGGGGGGGGGGCAGGGAGTACTGAGAAACTCATGTACAGTTTACAATACAAAGGTACAGGCTCAGTAAGGACATAGACCCACTCACAGAATTATAGAATGCTTTGCCTGCCCCTCTTCACCATCACATCACTAAAGGCCTATTTATAGCAGTTCCTTTTATCCAGAAAATCATATCCAGCTATCAAGCCAAAAATGATAAGACATACCAAAAGGCAAAAAACACAGTCTCAAGAGACAGAGAAAGCATCAAAATCAGACTGATATAGGAGGGATGTTGGGGTTCTAAGATAAGGAATTTAAAACAACTGTAATTAAAATACTAACGATTCTAGTGGATCAAGTAGATAACATGCAAGAATCAATGGGCAATGTAAGCAGAGAAATGGAACCAAAATGAAATGTCAGTATCAAAAAGAAAACCCTCTGTAACAGAAAGGAATACTTTTAATAAGCTTATTAGTAGACCAGGAAATAATGTCTGACCTTGAGGATATCTAAATAGAAACCTCCAAAATTGAAAAGCAAAAAGAAAAAAAGACAAAAAGAATCCAGAACACAATATCTAAGAACTATGGGACAACTATGAAAGATGTAACATACACATACCAGTAATACCAGAACGAAAAGGAGAGAGGAATGGAAGAAATACTGAAACAAGAATGACTGAGAATTACCCCAAATTAATATCTGACATCAAACCACAGATCCAGCAAGCACAGAGAACACCAAGCAGGATAAATGCAAAAGAAAAAAAAAATTACAACTAGGAATATCATTTACATATAGAAAATCAAAGATAAAGAAAAAGTTCTGAAAAAAGCCAAGGGGACAGAATACCTGATCTATAGAGGACAAAAGAGAAGAACCATACCAAACTTGTCCTTAGAAACTACATAAGCAAGAAGAAAGTGGAGTGAAATCTTTAAAGCATTGAGAGAAAAAAAAACCTCACCAACTTCAAATTCTGTACCCTGCAAAAATATCCTTCAAAAGTGAAAGAGAAATACAAAATTGAGAGAATTTGTTATCAGTAGACCTGCTTTGCAAGAAATGTTAAAATAGAGCCGCCTGGGTGGCTCAGTTGGTTAAGTGTCTGACTTCGGCTCAGGTCATGATCTCATGGTTCGTGGGTTCGAGCCCCACGTCGGGCTCTGTGCTGATAGCCAGCTCGGAGCCTGTAGCCTATTTCGGATTCTGTGTCTCCCTCTCTCCCTGACCCTCCCCTGCTCATGCTGTCTCTCTCTCTCTCAGAAATAAATAAAACATTAAAAAAAAAGAAATGTTAAAATAGGCTATTTAGAGAGAAGAAAATGATATGTCAGAAACTTGGATCTACATAAACAAGAGAAGAATGTCGGAAAAGAAGTAATGTAAAAGTAAAATGAAAACTTATTTTTCTGGGCACCTGGGTGGTTCAGTTGGTTAAGCATCTGACTCTTGATTTCAGCTCAGGTCATGATCTCACAGGTTCAAATAAGAGCAACAATGTGCCCAAACAAATATGCTTATGTGTATAATATATGTATGTATGCTAATGTATATATAAGTTAATGAAACAGAAATAATACAAAAGATGGGACAGAAAAATTAGGATTTTAAGTTATTATAAGGTATTTGCACTACCTATAAATCAATCAATATAGTGTTTTTTAAAGTGGACTTGGATTACATTTAAGTGTATTTTGTAAATTCTATGGTAACCACTTAAAAATGTAAATACAATAAGTATAACTGATATGCTAAGAAAGGAGACAACAGGGAATCACGCAAAATGCTCAAATAAACCATAAAAGACAGAAAAAGTGTGGCAGACAAAAATAACAGCAAAGAACAGGAGCAACAAACAGAAAACAGTAAATAAATGTGGTAGATAGTAAAACAACTCTATCACTAATCACTTTGAAAGTCAGTGAAAAGACAGAGATTGTCAGAGTGAATTAAAAAAAAAGACTCGATTATATTTTGTATACAAGAAACTCATTTTATATATAAATACATGTATAGATCAAAAGTAAATGAATGGCTTGGCTGCCTGGGTGGCTCAGTCTGTTAAGCGCCTAGCTTTGCCTTAGATCATGATCTCATGGTTCACAAGTTGAAGCCCCAAGTTGAGCTCTGTGCTGACTCCTCAGAGCCTAGAGCCTGCTTTGGATTCTGTGTCTCCTTCTCTCTGCCCCTCTCCCACTCATGCTCTGTCTCTCTCTGTCTCAAAAGTAAAAAATAAATGTTAAAAAAACAAATTTAAAACAAGTAAATGAATGGCATTATACTATACTAACATTAATCAAAAGATAGCAGGAGTAGCTATATTAATTTCCAACAGAGTAGACTTCAGAATAAGGAAAGTTATCTGGGACAGCAGAGAATTGCATAATAATAAAGGGGGTCTCCTCTCCAAGAACTCATAACAATCTTTAACATGTATTTGCCTACAATGGAGCATTAGAATATTTGAGGCAAAGTAGATAAAACTACAAGGAAATATAGATAAATATACTATTATAGTTGAAGATTTTAACTATATCAGAAATTGATACATCCATCAGGCAAAAAACCAGTAAGTACATAGTTGAATTAAAAAAAAAATACAATCAACTGAATATCGTTGACATCTATAGACTACATCCAACATCAGCAGAAGACATATTCCTCTCGAGCACACATGGAACATTCATCAAGACAGATGACCTTCTGGGCTGCAAAACACACCTGAACAACTTTAAAAGAAAAGAAATCATATAAGGTCTGTTTACAGACCCAAAGAGAATTAAACTAGAAATCAATGACAGATGAATAGCTAGAACATCCCAAATATTTGGAGATTAAACAACACACTTCTAAATAACACATGGGTCAAACAAAAAATTTCAAGAGGAAGTTCAAAATGTTTTAAACAATATTAAAATTAAAATATCATTTATGAAAATCTGTAAGAGGTAGTAAAACAGTGATTACAGGAAAATTTATAGCACTGAATGCATATATTAGAAGAGAAAAAAAGCTAAAATCAAACATCTAAGTTTCTACCTTAGAAAACTAGAAAAACAAATGCAAATTAAATCCAAAGTTGGCAAAAAAAATAGTTAAAAAATTAAAACAGAAATGAATGGAATTGAAATAGAAAATCAGTAGAGAAAAACAAAAACCAAAAGCTGGTTCCTAACAACAGTGATAAAATCAATAAGCCTATATATAGATGAGCCAACTGAGAAAAGAGAGAGGGCACAAATTAGTAATTTCAGAAATGAAACTAGTAATTTCAGACATCACTATAAATCCCATTGACATTAAAATGATAATAAATGAATACTATGAACAACTCAATGCCCGCAAATTTAATAACCTAAATGAGATGGACCAATTCCTTGAAAAATACAATCTGCCAAAAGTTACAGATGAAATAGACAATGTGAATAGGCCTGTATCAATTAAATAAATTGAATCAATAATTAATATGTTTCCCAAGCAGAAACCACCAAGCCCAGGTGGATTCACTGGTAAATTTTACCAAGGATTTAGGGTGGAAATTATACCTGTTCTCTACAATAGCTTTCAAAAAATAGAATCAAAGGAACTGCTTCCTAACTCATTCAAAGCCAGCACTGACCTACTACCAAACCAGACAAAGACATAACAAGACAAGAAAACTACAGACCAATAGCCCTCAGGAACATAGATTCAAAATTCCTCAACAAAAGAACCAATCATTTCAATATTGTTCGATTAAATATTATTCAATTTTAATCAAACTGAATCCAATATGTACAAAAAGAATTATACACCAAGGCCAAGTGGGATTTATCCCAGGTATGCCAGGCTAGTTCAAAATTCAAAAATCAATTAATGTAAGCCATCACATCAACAGGCTTGATATGATGTGATGGCTTATATCCTTTCATACTTGGGATATACCCAGCTTGGTCATGATATTGCTAATTTTTCATACACTGTTGGTATCAATTTGCTAATATTTTATTGGGAATTTTTGAATCTATATTTTTTTAGTAAAATAATGCTGGAATTTTCTTCCTCTTAATGAATCGTATTAGGATTGAGATTACTAATTTTCAGTATGCCAAGCCAAATACATAAGTAACTCAAACAAATCAATAAGAAAAAAAGATTAACAATCAAAATCAAAAGAGCAGAAGAAAAAAAATGATATTCACAAAGAGGATAACCTAAATATTTAATTACATTCATCAAATATGATAAAAAGATTCTCAACTGCACTATAGACTCGGACAATACGAATTTATACAATAATTATATACCATTTTAAAACCCATCCGAACAATAAAACTTAAAAAAAGAAAACAACAAAGTCCTGGTGTTGTAGACAGTGCAGAAAAATAGGATTTCCATTTCTGTTGGTAGAAGTGTAATTGGTACAACCAATTTGTAGAGAAATTTGGGAATATTTCATGAAGTTAAAATATGCATGACTTAGTTTCTAACAATTCTACTGCTAGAAAATCTGTCATTTAATATTGCACCAGAACGGTGTAAAATTAGAATTTTAATTAATTATAACAACTTTAACATCTGTCTTTCAGTAGGAGCATAGCTAACTGAACTCTGAGAGAAAATAACAACTATACCTGCTCATATTGACATAATACATCTTGAAAACTGTATATTGGGTGAACAAACACTAATGCTAGTGGGGAAATAACATGTACAATAAGGGACCATCTTTGGTAAATCTTGAAAAAACACAAATCAATGTCATGTATTATTTATGGCTACAAATGAATGAATTAAAATACAAAGCATGCATAGGAAGATACACACCAATTTCATGAATTAGAGGACATCAGCGATTAAGAGAAAAGGAATAGGGAAGAGTGAAGGGATTTCTATTGCAATACTAAATGTTTATTTTTGTAGTAGAAGAACATAGGACAAAATGTTTACATTTCATGTGATATAGAATTTATTTTATACTTCTTTTAGTTTTTTCATGTTTTGAAAATTGTTGCACATGAATTTAACCTCAGTCCTTCCATCTTGACCGAGAGTTTACCTTCTGGGCCTGCCCTCGGAGGGTTACTACTACGTAGTAAGTAGTANTCCGTAATCCTATTTAGGATGTGCTTTATAACTTCCCAAGGTTTTAACAAACTTCCCAGGATTCAAATGGTAGAAAAGTCTTTTGACCAATTAGGCCCTTTCATTTGGGATGCTAAGTTATTTGGAAAAGCACTGTCGTATAATGGGTAACCTTAGGTTGTACTGCACAGTAAATGCTGTAACTGCCCAAATATATATGCAATTCCTAAAGTTTTAATGTTTTGGTATAAGGTTATCACTTAATTTTCTGATTACTTGAAATGTTATATGTTGCAGAAATAACTGAATTTGTCAATTGCATCATAATGAACTCTCATCAGATCTTTAACAATGTCCATTTCTGAGATTTTGTAAGAAATCATTGTTCTTATTCTCTTAAAAAACATGTTTCTTCTTCAAAGAGATTTGTTCCTTTTGGAACAAATACAGGTATTTGACATCTTTAAGATTAATACTAAAATGGGTAAGAATTTCCAGAGCTAAAAAGCTGCATTCAAAGTGCACAAGAATTAGAAACATGGGACTGAATAAACTGAGGGAAAATTATGGTTTTGTGACTCTTGTTGGAAATATTGCTGGTTCTTTAATGTTTGCATATCCGGATTAAGGAAACTTATTCTTAAGATATCTATGATATACAGAAATGTCACAAAGTATTAATTTGTAAACTGAAGCATTTACCTTTTCTCTCTACCTAAACCTTCTAAAATTCAAAAACTCCCAATGAGTATTCTTTCTTTTATGGCAATTACAATTGTGTGCATAAGTTTGATAAGAATCTGTTCATCTTGTAACAGGACACCATTGGAAATACTGGTTATTTTACCAAGGCTTTGACTGGAATGCCATATTTGAGAGTCATGCATAGACTCAGATATGACCAGACAGCTTTAAGGAACTAAGGTTGACTTTATGAAACATGGAGCCATAAAGCCTCTTGGAAATGTTGGCCGGATACCTTGCTTACAGAGTTCCCGCCTCCCCAGCTCAGTAAAGAAGGCCACTTCCTGGCAGGTGTACAAACCTCAGGATATCTTGGGGACCTCGTAAAGAAGAATTTGCCCAATTCAATAGGTATTGCAGGCCTGTCTGATGGCAAGAACTTGGCTTGGCTTCTGGCCTGGAGAGGCTACTAAAAGTTCAACCTGGAGATTCCTTATAAAAGGTCCCAGCAAAGTAAACTTTGAAAGATCCTCAAGTGAAAGAACAATCACTATTCTTGCTGAGCTTATGTAAATAATTAGGCCAGGGTTGTTAAGACTGGACTTGTTCTACAAATGCATTGGTCTCAATTTGGCTATCTCTGGAAATGGAGGTTTTTAGAGAAAAAAAACTATGTTTCAACAATGCACCATTATAGATGTTAAATTCTAGTTCTGATTGTCTTTAAATGTTTGTTGTTTGCCTAAATTAGACAACTTGAGGTAACCTTCAGAAAACTTGTCACAGTATTTCATGTACACACAATCTTCTGTAGAGATAATAAGACCCCATGGGCATATGATTACTTAAACAACAGCAAAACAGGGTAGATCTCTAAATATGCAAACCATATCCTCCCTAAACCTGGCCTGACATTTACTAAACCCAGGAGATATGGTTTATTCAAAGGATGGGGGTCACCTCTTCCAAATACTTGGATGTGGACTTCACAGATATACAACCAAGCAAAGGACTCAGCCCTTAAAGTTTCAGGTATCACCCCATGGGTCCATCACTCCAGAGTTAAGTGGGCTAACTCAGAAGAGCCCTCAACCTCGCAAAGTGATCTAGATCCAGTCAATCTGCTTAAACTGACCCTCAAAAAGACACTGGCCCGAGATCTCCAGCCCTGCTCCAGCCATACCCTGGAAACTGGCTGGTCTATGCATGGCAGAAGCTTGANTCCTAGCAGTGCTATTGCTGGGTCATAGGGGAGTTCTATTGTTAGTTTCCTGAGGAACCTCCACACTGTTTTCCAGATGGGCTGTACCAGTTTACATTCCCACCAACAGTGTAGGAGGGTGCCTGATAACGGTTATTTATGACACAGTTTGCATACTTTGTTCTTGCGATAATGGCTCTTCCCTTGAAACCCCCCAAAACCCTAAACCTTGCCTTCTAAACAACAATGTTTTCCTACACCCCAGAGTAAGGGCCACTCTCTTTATCGCTTTGTAGCCTTTTTACAATAACTTCTCAATTCTGCTTCTGTACTGCCCACTGGCCTGCTTGCTCATTAAAAAACACCCTAAGTCCTTGGACTCAGGGTCACACATTTAGAGTTCTGTGTTAACTCTGTGCGGTCCCAGCCGGCCAGTAATAAAGACTCCCTTAATTCGGCTTCAGTGTTCTTGGTTGGTCTCTGTGTCTCTCGGCATAACATTTTGGAGGCCCAAGCGAGATTACGGAGACCCCAGACCTCCAAATTCCTGTCTGTTTTTAGGGCAAAACAGGAGATGCCTGCACCCTCCCTGGCTCCTGAAGATGTCCCAGGACCTGGGGAAACACTTCTTGTTTTCCCCGCCACCCTGAAAACGGCCCCAGTTAATCTGTGGGAGTCACCTGTCTGAGCCTCTGGAGGGAAGTCAGTTTATCATCTGAATTATGAATGCGCTNGATTGCCTCTAATCTGGGCCCCATTTGTAAGAGCAGGGGCAGCAGTAGTTGATCATCAAGGAAGAGTAGTCTGGGCCCAGCCACTAGGGCGTGGGAGCTCAGCACAAAAAGCTGAACTCATTGCCCTAACTCAGGTGCTAAGGCTGGCGAAAGGAAAACTGTCAACATCTATACGGACAGCCGGTATGCCTCTGCCACAGCACATGTGCATGGGCCCTTATGCGAAGAGCGAGGGCTCCTAACCTTGGCAGGAAAAGATATTAAAAATAAAAAAGAGATCTTAAGCTTGCTAAAATCCATCTAGCTGCCAACTAAAGTGTCAATAATCCACTGCAAAGGACATCAGAAAGGCTCCTCTCCGGAGGCAGTCGGGAATCAACAAGCTGACACGGCCACTCGAGAGGCCGCCCAAAAGCCAGTGGAGAAGGACGAGTTCATTTTGGAATGACCCCTGGCCTTAGAGCAAAACATGTCGCCCCTATTCTAGTACCCATTTTAGGGGGCTGGCATTGCTGGCTCTATGGCTCTTGGGACAGCTTCCTTAATAGTTGGACAGCAAAATTTTAAAACCCTCGNCAGTTTATCATCTGAATTATGAATGCGCTTGTGCTTCTGTCTGGGGGATTAAGTGGAAGGCTGGACGCAGCACTACTTCCCACCCCGGGGCGCACCGAGATGTCTGATAGGTCCTTCAGTAAACCTGTAAACCCGTTTTGTGACCACTTCTTTACCTGTTTTGTCCTGTTGTCATTGTCATTNGACAGCTTCCTTAATAGTTGGACAGCAAAATTTTAAAACCCTCGGCAGACAGGTGGACAAGGACCTCAGTCTCATAAAAGCTTCTATTACTAAGCTTGAGACACAGGTTGACTCCCTAGCTGAGGCTGTCCTCCAGCAAAGGCGAGGGCTAGACGTCCTATTTTTATTTATTTTTTTTTCNTGTCCTGTTGTCATTGTCATTATCTGTAGGAATTCTGTGGGAGGGAATGTAATAACCTCTGGTGTGTGAGTGTTAATATGCAATTCAATCTGGCTTGCCTGCCAGGTTCAATTCTGTGGCTCCACAGGTGGGTACCCTTAAGGTCCCCCAAATGCCTATGGAGTCTGAGTGGGCCCATCTGCGATTCTGTGGTGAACGGCATACAGTCTATGGCAGCATAGGAATAGTTTCTGATCTTTAAGTCACAAAGCCAAGACTGTTATGGCTAAGCATCACCTAAGTTCCTTTGGAACACAGCCAGATGAGCATCTGACCGGTCTCCTCATTAGAGGGGGCACCCCTACCCCTTCGTCTATCTTTGTGACACTGCCTCAGGGAAC
Organism: Crocuta crocuta; assembly: GCF_008692635.1. Lineage (NCBI taxonomy): Eukaryota > Metazoa > Chordata > Mammalia > Carnivora > Hyaenidae > Crocuta > Crocuta crocuta. Next base: position 1,616,430 of record NW_027528877.1, on the reverse strand, counting down.
ATTATGGGATTAGGACGGTGCAAAGAAGGGGTTTTTGGTAGACTACAAAATTACGTAAATTAAAATGACCCACTTTTGGTGTAGGATGGCATTTAGAGTGAACCTGAGGTGTCCCAACCATCTGTNAGATCATGACCTAAGCGAAAGTCGGACGCTTAACCGACTAAGCCACCCAGGCGCCCCTAGATGTCCTATTTTTAAAACAAGGAGGCCTGTGTGCCACACTGGGAAAAGCCTGATGTTTTTATACAAACTATTCTGGAGTAATCAGAGAAAGCTTGGCCCTGGTCAGACATAACATAAAAGAAAGAAAAAAATGAAGATACCAGGTGAGCTGGTATCAATCTCTATTCTCATGGGCCCCCTGGTTAACAACTCTCCTTTCAGCTGTTGCAGGTCTCTTAGTGCTCTTGCTACTGTGCCTCCAATTCGGCCCATGTCTTGTAAATTGGCTACTCAACTTTATAAGAGAAAAGATAAACTTAATAAAGATAATGGTCTCAAGATCTTCCTACAACAGGCTCAGCCAAGATGAAGAGTCCATGATTTGACTCATACACCTAAAGCCAGTGGGGAATGTTACACATGAATTTAGCCTCAGTCCTTCCTGCTTGACCCAGAGCGTACCTTCTGGGCTGGCCCTCGGAGGGCTNTCCCTCTCTCTCTGACCCTCCCCTGCTCACGCTGTCTCTCTCTCTCTCCTAAAAATAAAAAAAATAAAAAAAAAAAATCCTGGTTAGAGATTGCCCAAACCCTTCTCCCTTGGGTGTCATTTACCTGCAACAAAGAGAGATACTGGAAAAATGAGTGCCTGAGTTAGAAAGCTCCCCCACCCCAAACCCAGCCAATATCGGGAGGAACCTCGAGAAGGGACCTTATTGGTCTGGCTGAGATAAAATCAGACTGAAGGGGACGCTAACTCTCTCTGTTCCTCTGCCTAGTAGATGTGAGGGTTTCTCCCTTATTCACTTCCCAGGTTAACAGCTATAACTGGAGCCAACTGTGGTTAGTCTACTAAGGACTTTAAGGAATATTCCCAAACAGCTGCAGAAACTCCTTTTGTTTCGGGAAATTCCTTGTCTTCTCTGGACTGACATGGACTGCCTAATTGTACTGGTTAAAACAAAACAAAAGAAACCTGAAGATTGCTCCTCTGTCTGAGCTGACAAAATGTAAAACTGGGAATTCTCTTTACCCACCTTCTGTTGGCACCTCTCCTCTTTTGCCCTCCCTTTCCCCACTCCTTTTCTGCACCACCTGGGGGCGGGGGGACGAGATGGGGGCGGCCTGCATAACTGACTCCTCAAGGCGTCAGGCACCATCAGCTCCTCCTCCTCCCCTAGATATTGAGGAGCAAAGACCACTAAAGTCAGATTTCCCCACCAACTTTCCAGGTCAAAATTAACTATGGGAAACAAAGTGCCTTACACGGACTCAAGTAAAACATTTTCAGTGTTTAAGTTAATTTAAGTTTGTTGCTTTGAGATGAACAATATTTATCAACATTAAAAAAACATAAACAAACTTGTATTCTTAGATTTGCTGAAGGTCAAATAAACTCCTCTTACCTCTGTTCTAATTCGTTAACAAAAGGATGACTTAAAGCGATGGTTAATTGNACACCAGGGTAAGGGCCGCTCTCTTTATCACTTTGTAGCCTTTTTACAATAACTGCTCAATTCTGCTTCTGTACTGCCCACTGGCCTGCTTGCTCATTAAAAAACACCCTAAGTCCTTGGACTCGGGGCCACACATGTAGAGCTCTGTGTTAACTCTGTGCGGTCCCGGCCTGCCGGTAATAAAGACTCCCTTAACTGGGCTTCAGTGGTCTCAGTTGGTCTGTGTCTCTCGGCATAACAAAAGTGTTTCGTAATTTTAAGTAAAAGAACTTGTTTAATAAGCATTTGATAAGTACTTGTATTATATTACCACTCTTAGTGTCTCTCAAACCTTTCTATTTGATTCTTTTTGTGACTGAATATTCCCTGGGCCAGTTTCCTCATCTGTAATGTAACAGTGAACAAGTGATCGTGAGGATGGTCTCTACCTCATATATTCTAAGTGCTTTTTCTTTCCCATCCTCCTTGCACCTCCCACCTCCCTGTTTTAAGATTCACTACCTGAATCCATCACGAATCTATCTTTTCCACTCTTTAAGCCTCCTTTTCCTAAAAGTCGGCAGGAGACATTTGACCAAAGCATGCTCAGTAATCCAGAAAAGTTTTTTTTGTTTGGTTGGTTGGTTTCCATTTAAAATAAAAGTCCTACGTTTTCACATCATCTCTAACAACAGAAGATGCGTAAGGAGGAGGAGGTCGAGCTAACAGAAAAGATGCTCCAGGGGATCAGGGGTGCTCCTGCGCTCTTACCTGGGCATCAGACTCAGCGAAGAGCAGCTAACTTTGGAGCGGACTAAAATGAAGCCGTCGTAACAATCTGGGCAGGGCAGCGCGGGGCGGAACAAACTACTTTCCAACTGGGGGTGGGGCGCGGCTGGGGAGAAGAAGACCGTGAGGGGAGAGAGGGCTGCCAGATCAGAGACGTCGTGGAGCATCCCGCCTGAGANTGGTTAATTGTGTCTGTCTCATAGTTTTCATGGGTAATTGTTAAGATAGCTTTCAAAGTCCTTGGTAACCTAAAATGTTAAAAGTTTTTCTTGCATGAAATCGAAACTGAATTCATTGACTATCTAACGAGATAAGAAGCTAAAGCACTAATTACCAGATGTAGGTTTGTGCTTTTGACTTGTTGCAAAAAAATAAGGATATTTGGAACTGTTAAAAAAAAAAACATGCTTTGTGCTTACTGGATTCATCTAAAAAATTCTGATATAACATAGAGTTTACAATTGATTACTACTTAGTTTTCACTGGAGACTAAGGNGGACCCTGGGTGTGCGAGGTCGCGGGGGGGCGGGGGGGCTGGGCGAGCGAGAGCGGCCTTCCCCCGCCCGCAAACCTTCCGCGTGCAGAGGACTCGGTTGCAGCCATGAGCTACCAGGCGCAGGGGCGCGTCATCCTGCCTCAGGTAAAGCTGGGGACCCGGGCAGCTTCTGAAGCCACGTCCCTTCCAGTTTCACTCACCCTGCAACAGAGGTCGGCTGNCAATTGATTACTACTTAGTTTTCACTGGAGACTAAGGTTTCTAGCAGTTAAAATTCTGCTAAGTGTACTTTAGACTGTTGGAAATAAGGAAAGCAACCCTGTATGTAGGAAGATAGGAGATATATAAATATATATATAAAAAATGAAAATACATGTTTGTTGAGAGTAAAAAAAAGTAATTTTGTCCTAAATGAGACTGGTTGTTTAGAGAGAAATGGCTTTGGGACAAAGTTTAAAACAAAGTTGTAAAAGGTTCTTTAGAAAAAATTTTTATGTATGCTCAGAATGGACTAAGGTTAAGATAAATAGAATTTTAAAAGTACTGGTATAAGGTTAAAACTCTGCTTTTCTCTCTGTTCAAAAGACAAAGTTTTCTTGGATTGCTGATCAGCTCTTGATAAGACAATGTAAACAAAGGTTTTCTCTTTTGTCTGCCAAGAAAACCAAAGCTTTAGGTTTCATCTTTATCAGGTCTTTGATTGCTTAGTTAAAACTTCTCAATGTTAAAGGAGCTAGGTTTTGCTAATGACTATATAATGCTATACATTCACCTTTAGGATCTTTTATTGCCACTTTGGTTAAATAAATAACGTTTTTAGATTTGTAATCATCCGTAATCCTATTTAGGATGTGCTTTATAACTTCCCAAGGTTTTAACAAACTTCCCAGGATTCAAATGGTAGAAAAGTCTTTTGACCAATTAGGCCCTTTCATTTGGGATGCTAAGTTATTTGGAAAAGCACTGTCGTATAATGGGTAACCTTAGGTTGTACTGCACAGTAAATGCTGTAACTGCCCAAATATATATGCAATTCCTAAAGTTTTAATGTTTTGGTATAAGGTTATCACTTAATTTTCTGATTACTTGAAATGTTATATGTTGCAGAAATAACTGAATTTGTCAATTGCATCATAATGAACTCTCATCAGATCTTTAACAATGTCCATTTCTGAGATTTNTACAGGAGAAAAATTTTTGCCTTCATCTGACTTTTTTTTTTTTTTTTCTTGGCAGGCACTTTTCAATATACCCCTTTAATCTCACGAAATCGCATCATTGGCTCCTAACTGAGCCTGTATTTTGAGATTCCATGCAGCAGTCCGTGAACTTGATGCAGATGTAATTGGGACTTTTAAAGATGGAATCTGTTTCTCTGTTTCTAGCTGTTATTGTTGCTCTTTATTATTATTTTATTATTTTCCTAATCATTATTTTCTTATCGTCAATGAAATTACTAATTATTACTACTAATGTGTTAGTATCCTACGTGGCATGTTTATCTGACACTTTTCTAATATTTTGACCTAGTAAATACTTCATTGCCATTTTATATATTAAAATAGAGCAATCTAGATGACAGAGAAACCCTCGTTTCTGAACATCAGCACAAAGGGAAAACGTGTCGTCAGTCCACAGCTTTTTTTAATGTTGTCAACTCGATTATAGGATCTGGCATAATAGGTAAGTGTTGTTTTATTTTCTCAAATTTCAGTGAAAAGACAGAATTTAAGACTCTTACTCTATTGATAGTATTCATTGATTATTTTTAAGGAAAAATATTAATACAATTAGTAATTTTTTTCCCATAAAAATTTTTTTCCCAAGAAATCCCCTACTTTTTTCCAGTGTAACAATGTGCACTTTTATGCTGAAGAAGAGGTTGTGTTCACACTCTTTCCTCATTTGAAAGCATCTTTCACATGTGGTAGATAAAGGTGGAGCTGCAGATGCAGTCTGCTGAATTTATTTTTACGGCTGAATGGTCAATTGATAATGCTATGCAATAATCTCTTTCCATCTTCCTGAAGTGTTCACCATTACTTGAACCACCTTTCTGTAACCTTCTAGAATGTAAGTCTCCAGATATTTCGAGATATCGGAGGTACATAAGTTTGATGTGAAAACATAATAATTTTGTGAATAATTAAATCATACAGTATTTCATTGCCTCTCTATATAGTGTTAATTTTAAAGGACAAACTTATATATTAATTTTAAGTATCCTTTAATCAATAATAGATATTGCTTAAATGAAAATACATAGATTTTTTTAACAAAGGAGCCAAATAATCAGAATTAAAAGAAATGAGCAGCTCATATTTTCCCAATTTGAAGAAAGGGGAAAATTCTGAAAGAATTAAGTGTGTTGTATTATAGTAATTAAGGCAATTATTTTTTCAGTGCTTATTTATTTGTTCTTTAAAAACACGCAATTTAAGAAAAAGCAAGGACAAAACAAATTTCTACAAAATTCATTGAGACTACTTTTTCCTGTAAAGTTTTGACCTTTAAGTTATGGTCATCATTGAACCTTTATCTGGATTGAGTTACTTTTTTCACCTGTTGCAAGCTGATGTGTCTCTTGGTTTTACTCGTTTCCATATATAGACAATTCTTTTTGATGATACATAGAGTAGAGGTACATGAGGCAAAATAATCAAGTAGGGGCAAAGATTTGTTTGAAATTCTTCTCCCATGAACCAGAGAGGTGTGGGCAGCTCGGCCCGGCAGAATTCCAGAGTTAATTCCTGATGTGAACACTTTAAGCTGATTTATGTCAGCAACGTTGAAAAGAGCCTCTTAATGATGCACAGCAGATTTTTTAAAGAAAAAAATTTTTCAGAGAAAAGAAATTCTTGATGGAAATATTTTAAATACATTTTCTCTCAAATAGTTATTGCCCATAATCTAAAATTGATCATTTCCCCCCAAAATCATACTTTTATATTACCCTTCAGCTTTATAGAAAATATTTTTGCCTTCTCATTTTTCTCTCCTTTTCCTACATGGTTACCCATTTTGATTCTGCCATCAGTCTGTCCTCATATCCCATAGTCCTTCTGTACCCTTGTTACCTTCTCTGCTTTCCCAGGTAGCACGTAAGGAAAGCCTTAGGTCATTACTTTCCACGTATTCAAGGTCATATTCCCCTCACCCTGAAGTGAACATTATTTGTGTGAACAGTCATCTGTTTTTTTATTTGCTGCTTTCTTATTCTTATTCCATCACCTCATAAATTTGCTCTCTTGACGTGCCCTAAACTTGCATTTTATTCTGAAATAGTATTAAGATACTAACATTTAATTTGAGTAGCCTTATGCACTGTTTACAACCATATCCTATAAATATGTCACTTTACTGAGCTTGTTACATACAGGATTTGGGGGAAAAGTTCTAAATTTCTGTATGTTTTATTAATGTGATGTGTGGGGCATTTTATATTTTTCCAGGATTACCTTATTCAATGAAGCAAGCTGGCTTTCCTCTGGGAATATTGCTTTTATTCTGGGTTTCATACGTTACAGGTAAAATCGTTTTTCTTGCAATTTAAGTTGTGCAATGATGATTACACACACACACACAATAATTGAATTTCCTAATTAAGAAGTGCATCAAATAATCCTAAAGAATTTAGACATTTATGTCTAAAGAGATTTACTTTGCCTACTAATCCTCTGAACAGATTAGAAAAGCATTATATATTACCAAGCCTAAATCCTTTTCATGTGCCTTTTTTCACCTTATGCAGAGAGCGGTAGATGGGGACATCATTTTAAAGGCTGGTAAGACTGGGAGAGACTGCTCTGAAAGTGTAGACATCAGGCCTTCCTCTCCCACAAACACCTTAAGCAGATGCACGTGAATGAGCAATATTTTCTAGCTATTTTTGTACAGGTAAGACTGAAAGACTTGGTGCTCAACCAGCACCTTTTGGGGTGTTCACCACCCCCTCCCCACCTTACCCCTGCCTGCCCAGGCTCCCTGCGTACCACTGTCTTAGAGGGCAGCAACAGGTGCTTCTATGATCACTTCTCTGCTGCTTCCCCCTTTTCACGTAACATCTTCATTCACACTCACATTTTGCCATTCTTCTGAGTGCGGGCTTTACAACGCATACTCACCTCCTCCCGTTTTTCTCATCCCTGCCCATTTTCCACCCCGCCCCCCCAACTCACCTCATGACAACCACAGGGTCCTTCCTCTACCTTAGGATCACTATGAAAGAGGCAGTGATCAAAAGCAGATACCACCTGCAGCGGTTGTTGGCATGGTGCCTGCTGTGCGCGGTCACTTGGATGCCTTTTACGAGGGAATGCAGAACACCAGCTGTTTCTTCAGTTGGCCTGGCTCTCCATGGCGCCACCTTCCTGTGAGGTGACGAGGCCCAGCCACCATCTCCCCGCAGCCTTCAGCCAATGACTCACTGGTAGGAACACAAAAGCTGACCTCCTGGCCCCCAGGAGAGACCAGTGTGTGTTGCAGGTGTAGCTCCAGAGGGCCTCCACCACAGGGCTGGGCTCCAGCTAGTCTTCACCTGCGACCACGCCCTGGCTGAGCCGTTTCCCCTTCCCTATGCTGTCCCTCCCCTTCTCTTGAGAACAGTCCCTCAAATCCCGTGCCCAAGAATCTCTGAGTCAGCTCTGCTTCTGGAGACCCTAACCAAGATGCCATCCTCTCACAAAATCTCAGGTTTCTGAGACCAGCCTTGAAGTCTGCTGTTTTTTCCCTCAGGCTGAGGAAGAGAGAGTAATGCATGCAGTAGATACCACAGTCAGAGCTGCAGGAGCACGGAGCTGCTTTCCTCCCTGCTTCCTTCTCACCACCTGCTCTCCCCAAACCCAAGCTGCTTTGAGCTTCTAAGCTCTTATTTTGTAGCTTCAGACTCATAACTTAGTAACATGGGACCCATAATGTAGTGCTTATTCAGAGTTGCTGTGTTTAAAAATTGCATTCTATTCATGAGAACATTCATCACACTAAAAAATCCCATTCAAGGATTACCCTTGTCGTTTTTAATTTCCTGTTTCCCAGTCAGTCAGCACTGACCATTAATTTCCACCCAGGCATAATAACCATGGATTATTTAAGTGCACTGTAAACATTTACACACATTGTAAGCCAGTAGATAGAAAAAATTAAAAGATATATATCACCTAAGAATTAAACACTTGAGGAGAATTAACAGTTTACCCAAGCCAAATCTCATTATACATAAATAAATCATAATGTGAATAACTTTCTCACCCAATGCCATGCTTAAACTGGTAGCAATGACTGTGAACAGCCCTTTGCAAAGCATTTATTTCAAAGTTATTAATCATTAGAAATTACTCTTGTTCGTTCAGTTGCATGATCAAAATATTTAAATAACCCTGATGAATAAAGGATGACTACACAAAAGCAAAAAAAATGTATAGACTGTGATTCATTTTGTTTCTTAATTATGCCTTAAAGAGTACAATCTACAAGTAGGGTATAATAATGAATTTTTCTTTAAATTGACACTGTAGGGGCCCCTGGGTGGCTCAGTCAGTTAAGCATCCGACTTCAGCTCAGGTCATAATGTCGCAGTTTGTGGGTTCGAGCCCCACATCGGGCTCTGTGCTGACAGCTGAGAGCCTGGAGCCCGCTTCAGATTCTGTGTCTCCCTCTATCTCTGCCCCTTCCCCACTTGTTCTCCCTCTCTCTCTCTCTCTCAAAAATAAATAAACTTAAAATAAATAAATTAAAAAAACAAATTAACACTAATTACACAACTGTTTTTCTCTATAATTTTTCTTTTGTCTTTTCAAGGCCTCTAATGAGATATATCCAGCTTAGCAAGTAGTTCTTCTGTTTTTATGTTTGTGAAATGTTGGGGAATAAGAACAAATTGTAAATACTTAAATATTTTATTTTAATTTGCTTTAAGATTTTTATATTTGTTGATTAGAGTGTAATATTTATTTTACAGACATACATGCTGACTTAAAAGAAAATTTTTATATTGGGTAACAGACTCATTCATGGGTTTATCTAAAATTTGCATGCAGTCTATTTAAAGTGAGATCACAATGTTATGGTGATTGATACTTAAGATTCCCAAAGCTTTTAAGATATATATTTATAATTTGTATTTTACAGGTAGATAAACACATTTTTTATTGACTAAATTCTTAGCAAATTGTTAACTTTAAGCAATATATTTTGAACTTTGATAAAACTCAGCATTCTCATCCCAAGCATACAGTTCTTCACCAAAACTTCACAACATCTATGAAACATTACCCCCTCTCTGTTACTGAGGTCCTCATTCATTCTCTTCCTTGGTCAATCAGTTGCTGTTGAGTGTTCATGCCTTTTCCTGATCAGTCTTCCATATTGCTACAGAATTACCTCTATAAAACCTCAGCCTGGTCTCTTCTATTTCCCCAGTCAAGACATTCCAAGGCTGCATAATGACAACAGAAAAAAAAATTACTGCATTCAGATTCCTTCATAGCTCTGCCACAATCTGAATTTTTAGTTTCATCTCCAGCTAATCTAATGTCTCTTTCACATCATCACAAACCTTGCCATTTTTGGAAGTTATGTTTTAGCCATTCTGGACTAGTCCATTCTCTGCAGAATGTGCTCTCATACTGCCTTCCAATGGATAGTCTCCCTGCTTGACATTCTTTTTCTTCTCTACCTGGTGAAACCCTGTATATCCTCCAAGGCTTCCTCAGCTCCTCTGTGAAGCTTTTCCTGGTTTCAAACGAAGGCAATATAATTAATTGCTATGTCTTTTGTGCTTGTAGAATATTTTTAAATATACTCTTTAGGCCAGTTACATTGGATTTCAATCGGTTACATAGACATCTAGCAATCCTGTTATATTAATTAATTCAACAAATATTTAGTGACAACTGCTGCCATGATAGCAATGAAGAACATTATTCCTGCCTGTATGAAGCTCACAGTGTTGTGTCTGGCAGACAGAAACAGAGTTATAATACTTTATGAAAAAAGCCATAATAAAAAGGAGTCTCAAAGGAGCAGGCATATTTTGGGAATGAAGAGACACCTCCACTGACTGTTTATGAGTGAGCAAAGAAAATGGAAGGGTCCTCTAAGCAGATGGAAATGTGGAAGTGCCAGAGGAAACTGTGTAAGTGATTCCATCTGGCTAAAGTATAGGGTTGATGTTCGAAGTGGAGAGAGATGAAGTGAGAGGTTTGCAGAGGCGTTTATGAGGGCACCCATGTAATGATCATCATTCCTGCTTCGTGAGGACTAGCTTGATGCTAAACATAATACAGCCACTTTTCGAATCCTTCGCAAGTACATATTCTACTTCAGGGAATATATTCTACTCTTCTAGAGAAGGAAATTGAGCCTTTAGTAGGTTAAAAGCCTTGCCCAAGGTTAGCAGTTATAGACCTCAAATTTTAACTTTGACCATGTGCATGGATTCTGAAGCCAAACTACCAAGATCTGAGTCCTGACTCTTCCTTTCTAACCCTGTGAAGTTCAGCAGTTTGCTCAACCTTCTGTGGCTCATTTTTTTTCATCTGTTACAGTGGGGTGGGCAATAATTGCACCTACTTAGAGTTGTTGTGAGGGTTAAACAAGTTAATATGCATAAAGCACTTAGGAAAAAGTCTGGAATGGAAAGAAGTGCTGTGAAAGAATTTGCTAGTATCTTTGTGGTTGTTATCATTGTTATCAGACTCCAAATACAGAGCTTTTTTTCCACCATCACATTCAACCTATAGAAAATAACCAAAGGTGCACAAGTTCTCATTCATTTAGCTTGTAGAGCATGCTAGTCATTGTGGTAGATGTTTAAATATCATAATTCTCACAGACTCTTCAAGGTCTGGTGTATTGTGTCTTACTTTACAGCAGAGACTCAAGAAAATCAAATCTTTCACCCAAGATCACACAGCTAATATGTAACTTTTTCTCCCTCATGAAAAGAATTTTTTCATCCAAAAGCATTAGAGGGTTCCCCTGGAGGATTTTAAGCAGAAAACATCATCAGATTTATGCTGTGGTCAGATCCATCTGGTAGAGGAGGGATGTCAAAAAAATCTTGGAAGAGAAGGCATGTCAAAACTATCTTGAAGAGGGGCCAGGTTGGCGGATGGGCAAACTATTAGGAGTTTTTGCAGTAATCAAGGCAAGAAATGATAAAAGCCTACGCCCTCAAATAAAGCAGATTAGAGATGAGAAATGAGGGATACTGTTGAATAATGTAGAATGCAGTAGTTAATGGACTTGAAGACCAAAAGAACGTAGCAGGTAATGGGTAATGAGAAGTCTACAGTGATTCTCAAATTTCTGTTGATATTGTTAACAATTTGGAGAAATATGGATGGAGAAGCAAGTTCCAGAACAAATCTATAAATTAGTGTTTGGACATTTAAAACAAAAAAGATGCCAGGGCGCCTGGATGGCTCAGTTGGTTAAGCGGACGACTTCGGCTCAGGTCATGATCTCACGGTTAGTGGGTTCAAGCCCCACGTCTGGCTCTGTGCTGACAGCTAGCCCAGAGCCTGGAGCCTGCTTCAGATTCTGTGTCTCCCTCTCTCTCTGGCCCTCCCCTGTTCATGTTGTGTGTGTGTCTCTCTCTCTCTCAGAAATAAAAAATAAATAAATAAAATTTTTAAAGATGCCTATGAGATGTCCAAGGTAAAATATTTTTTAGACAGCTAGATATAGAAAGGGGGACTGGTTTGGAGATACAATAATGGTGATTAATAACATCTGTAGGAAAACTAAGGCCACAGACATGAATAAGATCACAGTAGAACATTTTGAGGAGTGAGAAAGAAGTCTCAAGAATCCAGGTTTTAAACAGAGTATGAGAAACTGGGAAAACAATAACAAAGAAACAAAAAACAAACTACCCATATGATTGGTCAAAAGGTAGGAGGAAATACGCTCTTTTGCAGCTAGTACTGACAGCAGTGGGCATCACTGGGGACAAGTGGCACAAGCGCCAGAAGATGGGGGGCAAGAGAAAGCCCTACAGGAAGCTCAAGTATTAGCTGGGATGTCCGCTGCAAACCCTAAGGCTGGCCCTGCCACATACACACAGTCCGCGCTCACGAAGGTAATACTGTGCCTTGAGGCTGGCTGTGGGGAACTTCTTCTGAGGCTCCGAGTGTTGTACATGCAAAACAAGAATTTCTGATGTTGTCTATAATGCATCCAACCACCAACTGGTCTGCACCAAAGCCCTGGTGAATGCCTGTATCATGCCCCTTGACAGCACACACTACCGACAGTGGTACGAGTCCCACTATGCCTTGCCCCTGTGCTGCACGAAGGGGGCCAACCGACACCTGAGGAGGAAGATTTTAAACATAAAACAATCAAAGAACATTCAGAAGAAATATGATGTAAAGAAAAAGAATGCCCAAATCAGCAGTCTTCTGAAGGTGCGGTTCCAGCAGGGCAAGCTGCTTGCATGCGTGGCTTCAAGACCGGACCAGTGTGGTGGAGCAGGTGGTTATGTGCTAGGGGACAAGGAGCTAGAGTTTGACCTGAGGAAAAACCAAAGCTCAAAAAGTCAAATACATCTCCCTCCTTCCTATCTTTGGTCATGTTTATTGTTCTGTCCCCCCCAAAAAAAAAAAAAAAAAGTCCAAAAGAAAATGAGGTCACAAAGGCCAAGAGAGGATGATTGAGGAAGAGGAAAACGGTAAACAGAAAAAAATTGCTGGGACACCTGGGTGGCTCAGTTAAGTGTCTAACTTTAGCTCAGCTTATGATATCACAGTTCATGAGTTTGAGACCTGTGTCCCGCTCTGTCCTGACGCCTCAGAGCTTGGAGCCTGCTTCAGATTCTATGGCTCCCTTTCTCTCTGCCTCACCCAACTCGTGCTTGGTCTCTCTCTTTCTCTCAAAATAAATAAACATTAAATATTAAAAGAAAAAGTTGCTACTGAAATAATAAGTTAGGTTAAGATTTAGCACATGTCAGGTTTATCAACTTGGAATTCATTGGTGAACTTGTTGAAAGAAGATTCAAGGATGTTGGAGCATATTGCAGTGATTCAAGGTGGAAAGCATATTGCAGTGATTTCTGTCTTCTCCTTTGTATTTTAAAGCATTTCCAAATTGCATAAAGAAAAAAATCACCTGTGATGGAAGCATGAGCCAGAGAAGAGAAAAAGCAAGAATCACCCCCTGTGCATAGCTGTGTCCCCAATACAACTGCAGTGTCGTTCACTTAGTGTTCAATAAACATTGATTTCAGTGGGAGAAAAAAGACAAGAGAGATTAACTTTTAATTATATAGTTTCTATACATTTGTGTCTTCAATTCCAACTCTAAATTGGGAATTCAATCTTTAAACTATAAATTACAAAAACTAATTCTTGGAGTTCTGTCTTAACCATAATAACTATAAAATAAAGTTACCAGTTTAAATTATAAAATAAAGTTACCATAATAAAACAAATGATCTGATTCTCCTCAATCTATTTTTTTCCTGCATGCTTGCATCATTTTTCATTCTTGGTTTTCACACATTGAATGTCTATGAAATATTTGATTACCTACATTCTGTTGCTTGGACAGTGGGGCTGCATCCTGTTAATAGTCGTTACATTGGTTAGGTTAGAAAAGTGAAATGGAAAATGGATGCTTTGTCTCTAGTCTGCATAGTCTCATCTGTCCAGTTCATTGCTCAGATATGTTAAGTGTATTTGCATCTCAATTGAAAAATATATGACTGGAAATAGTGCTGTTTCATGAAAGGTAATGTTTTATGAGAAAAAAAGTGAGCCTTGCCATGCCAATCTACTGTAGCATTAAATTAAGCTCTTCAAAGACTTTCTTTGAAGTCTTGAAGACAAAATGTTAAAAAAAAACCTTTTTGTAATAGATATAATCTGAGATTTGTTTAATTGCTATTTTTGCCACAGACTTTTCCCTTGTTTTATTGATAAAAGGAGGGGCCCTCTCTGGAACAGACACTTACCAGTCTTTGGTCAATAAAACCTTTGGCTTTCCGGGATATCTCATCCTCTCTGTTCTTCAGTTTTTGTATCCTTTTATAGGTAAGTTGTATCCTTTTATAGGTATGTCCTTATAGGTAAGGTGACAATGAATATTGGAAGTATTTCATAAACATGCAACTATTTCTGAAGAAGGTTGCTTTAATAGTAGATTAAAAGTGAATAGATGAGGGAGACCTGGCTCAATCAGTTAAGTGTCCAGCTTCAACTCAGGTCATGATCTCACGGTTCATGAATTCAAGCCCTGTGGTTCATGAGTTCGAGCCCCATGTCAGGCTCTCTGCTGTCAGCATAGAGCCTGCTTCAGATCCTTTGCCCCCCTCACTCTGTGCCCCTCCCCCTCTTTCAAAAATCAATAACCATTTAACAAAAGAATTTTTAAAAAGTGAATAGGTGAAATAAGATTTCTTCTAAAGCTGAAATGTGTTTTTTGAAAACCTAAGGGTTTGTGAAAGCCATGTACAGACAAGGCCAACATGCGGTTTAAAATTTGTGCCATAATGGTGAACATGTCACTTAGCACTTCTTAGGTGCATTGTGAACATTTACCAATGGTTGAATTGACTTCTTTTTTAAAATCAGTAATATAGAAGCTATTGTTCAGACCAGTAGTTCCTTATGTCTCCACAGAAGGCTAAGATGATTATTTCCCCCAAATCTTACTTTTTCAAATGAGCAGGAATTTGGGTGTCTTCACAATTTTCTATTATATGATTGTTCCTCTCTTTGAGCAATGTGTTCCAGAAAACATGTTTGGAAACTGAACTTCAGTAACAAATCACATTTTAAATGACTACCAAAACTCACTATTATTTAAAGGTGTTCTGTCTGGAAAAGAATCAATTCGTAAGGTGAAAATGTTTTTGTAATATCAATTTATATTCTCCCATAAATCTGTTATCTAGTTATTTTTTGAAGTTGTACATATTTGTAATCACAATATATATTTGAAAGAAGTAGGATTATGCCAATATTTAGGAATAACTGATTACTTTCAAAATCGGTGATGGGTATTAAAGAAGGCACTTGTGGTGATGGGTGCCTAGTGTCGTATATAAATGATGAATCACTAAATTCTATACCTGAAACTAATATTACACTGTACATCAACTAACTGGAATTTAAATAACTTAGGAAAAAGGTGTTTAATGCAGAAAAATTAAAATATTCAAGATGAAATATGTGATGGCTTATCAGTAACTGTATTATTTTAATTATGTTTTTAGCTATGATAAGTTACAACATAATAACTGGAGATACTTTGAGTAAAGTTTTCCAAAGAATCCCAGGAGGTGAGTCAATATATTTATTTATGTATTATTCATAGTTAATATGGTTCATAATAATTTATAAGCAAAGTATTTGCATGTGGAAGAGTTGGGTGACTTCAAATAGCTGGCAATATCCATGATGCATTCTGATGCTTAAGTATTAATCTACCTTTATAGATAGTTTCATTCTTATTTCACTATTTAAAGGATATCATTACTATTCATATACTTAGAATACTTTGTATTTTTAAAATCTTACGCTGGGGCGCCTGTGTGGCTCAGTCCATTAAGTGTCCAGCTTTGGCTCGGGTCATGATCTCACAGTTCATGGGTTCAGGTCTGGCATTGGGCCCTGTGCTGACAGCTCACGGCCTAGAGCCTGCTTCAGATTCTGTGTTTCCTTTTCTCTCTCTGCCCCTCCCATGCTTGTGCTCTCTCTCTGTCTCCAAAGTAAATAAATAAACATTTAAAGAAAAATCTTATGCTACATAACACCAACTCTCTGAAAAATGTAGTAACATTTTTCACGTACTGTTACTTACTTACCAGCAGCTTCTGTTCTAGCCCCCAACCTACAAATCACATTTTCATAAACTGAGATCATGTGAGTAGATACAATGCTAAAGAAAATTGGAAAGAATATAATGCCACATATAAAATGTGACCTAATTATGTAAACTTTCTGTTTTCATAAAGAACTAAGGGGAAAAAAACAAGAAAAAATCTATTCACATGTAAACTGTGATTATCTTTTAATTGTGGGATTCATGAGGATTTTTTCATTTCCTTTGTTATGTTTCATGTTTTCAAAGGAGCATGTATTAATTTAGAAAAATCTTTTTATCACTTTATTTTCTTATGTGACAAATATATATTTGCTAGGAAATAGTAGAAAATACAGACAGACAAAATAGAGGAGATAGAACATACTCATAATTTCTTTCTTTGGGGAAAACCAGGTAGGGACAATTCTTCCAACAACTTTCTCCCTTCCTTTCTCCCTTTCTTCCTTTTAAACATATACTTCCAGAGTTTTAAGAATATGTATGACTTCAGATATTCACATGAATAAGATAATATTATACAGCTCATTGTATAATGTGCTTTTTCTCTTAGTAGTATATTAAGGATACATTTTTATATCAAATTATAGATATCCTATTTGCTTTGATGGCAGTTCAGTATTCTCTTGTATAGTATCTGCTGTACAATGAGATAGACCAAAATTAAGTTAGTTTTCCCCAAAAGGAACATTTTGATCACATTTTAATTGTTTTTTAGTTATAAATAATGTATGAATATATAGTCCTCATATAAATAAAACACCTTATACAAAGTTAAAGTTCCCTTTGAAGCCCCCTCCCTAGTTATTAAATTTTAATAATCAAAAATGACTTTTAAAAAATATGCCATATAGCAAAGAACACACTTTATTCTTTTTTTTTTTTTAAATGCTTATGTATTTTTGAGAGAGATAGAGTGCAAGCAGGGAGAAGCAGAGAGAGAGAGGGAGACAAAGAAATCAACGCAGGCTCCAGGCTCTGAGCTGTCAGCACAGAGTCAAACACAGAGCTCGAACCCACGAACCGCGAGATCATGACCTGAGCTGAAGTCTGGTGCTCAGCCGACTGAGCCACCCAAGTGCCCCAGAACACACTTTATTCTTATCACAATTTACTTATCATTGTTGAACGGAATATTTTATAATGTATGCCTTGTTTGTATATCTTATAAAGTGTAACATGCCAAAATACTTTTAGAAGTAGATAAACATTAGCAAGGCTATAGTTTTTCCCCTGAAATATATCACCAATGTCTTTGACTGGCAAGTGGGAATTGCTTCTACTTTTCTCAGATAATCAAAGTCTTGGTTCTTGATAGAAGTCAAGGTGGTAAGAAACTTTGGTATAAGAAGTTGTACGTTTAGATGATTTTGAAATTTCTTAAGAATCTTAACTTTAGTTTAGGGGTGCCTGGGTGGCTCAGTCAGTTAAACATCTGACTCTTGATTTTGGCTCAGATCATGATCTCATGGTTGCCGGGATAAGCCCCATGTTGGTCTCCACGCTGACAGCGCAGAGCCTGCTAGGGATTCTCTCTCCCTCTCTCTCTGCCCCTCCCTTGCTCATGCTCTCTCTCTCTCAAAATAAATAGACTTAAAAAATCTTACTATAGCTTAAACACTTAAAATGCTTATTCAGGTGTATTGTCGTTAGAAGATCATTATAAATAATAGATCTCATCATTAGATCCTTATTAAAAAAATGTCCTGTATGGTAATGAGAGCCTTTGTTACTAGGTTTGTCACTGCTATTCATAGGATCCTATTCCAGTGTTTTTTTAGAACTTAAAATTTCCTAGTAAAAAGAACTTATACTTTCTACCACATATATTATAGAGCAATTTGAAAAGGTAAACAGAAACAGATATGCAAATAATTTAATTCAAATTATGTTCCCCAGAAATATGTAAATAGTTGAGCTCAGGGTTTGAGGAACTTGAACTTCCTGTTTTAGTGTTTTGATTCACAACTTTATGATAATTATTTAGTTATGTCTGACTTAAACAAATATTCCTAATTATTTTTTATTAGGGCATGTATGTGTGTGTGTTTGTCTGTGTCACATTTATACCACTCTGAGATTGTATCTGGGAACTTCTCTATAAGTTAGTTTTTTAGCCATATGAGAATTTTAGAAAATGAGTCTCACTTTTCCCAGGAATAGCTTTTTTTTCACTCACTTATTCTATAGACTCTAGTCTTTGCAGAAATGAATGAACAAAGACTTGGTACCACTAAGGACATTTCAAAATCCTAATGATAGGATTTCTGAAGAAGTTCAATATGAACTCAAATATGCAACCAGTGGTGTCTTCCTTGGAATAGATGTATAGCTCCTGAAGTTAACACTATGTTTAGCACAGCTTTAAAATTATATAAATCCTTGCAAATATGTTATATTTTATGTTTACAATTTTTACTTGTATTTGATGATAGACACATGTGCACTTCCACCACCACCCGCCCCCCCCACACACACAATTATTTATTCATTATGATAGCTAGGAGTCTGCAGTGTATACTGGTGTCTACAAGCTTCCCAAGGACTTCATACCACAAGTTGTTTCTCTCTGTTTTTCTTCAGGGATACCACTGCTTCTCAACAAAACTACAGAAATAGAAGATTTTACCTAAAGCTTGAGTTTTGAAATTTTAAGTTTTACTGTTCATGTCTGCCTAGAATACAGAAACTAAAAAAAAGAAAAACCCCCAGAACATGCCCTGTCCTCATGTAGCTTACTTCCTATTGAACGGATTTGCCATTAGGGAGTTTTGGTCCAGGAGTGACATAACATGTTTAACCTTTGGGAAGGATCTCTATACTTTCTGGGTTAAAAGTATACTCTAAGGGAACAAAGGGTAGAGCAAGAAAACTGATTAGAAGGCTACTAAAATGATTTGAGTGAAAAGTATTATAAGATTATTTGAACTAGGGGTTCCTGGGTGGCTCAGTTGGTTGAGTGTCTAACTTTAGCTCAGGTCATGATCTCATGGCTCATGAGTTCAAGCCCCGCACCAGGCTTTGTGCTCACAGCTCAGAACCTTGAGTCTGCTTCAGATTCTGTGTCTCCCTCTTTTTCTGCCACCCTACTCCCCACCCTCTATCTCTCTCAACAATAAATAAATATTAAAAAATTTTCAACAAGATTATTTGAAATACAGATTCATCTTAAGTTATTTTGTATTTATATGAATTATTTCTATTTTTACATGATTTTAAGGGATTTATTTACTTGAAATCTTTGTCATTTAGGTAACATTTAATGTGATTTATTTCTGCAGTTAAGTATTTGGCTGCTTACTTGTATCACTGGTGTGTTACTCATACCTATAAAGACTTTATAATATTTATTGTGTTTTAGTTGACCCTGCCAACTTGTTTATTGGTCGCCACTTCATTATTGTGCTTTCCACGGCTGCCTTTACTCTACCTTTGTCCTTGTATCGCGATATAGCAAAGCTTGGAAAGGTAACTTTTACATTTTTAAAAGGTGTAGACTAGTTGTTGTATGTAAGCGATGAACCCTGAGAATCTACCCCAAAACCAAGAGCACACTGTACACACTGTATGTTAGCCAATTTGACAATAAATTATATTTAAAAAATTTTTTTAAAGTGCAGAAATGTACTTTGTTACCTGCACTAATTTTGTCAAACTTTGTTCTATATGGCCGAGTTCTTAGAGTATTTATCTTAGTTTCTTTTAGTTTACTTATAATTATACTAGAAAAATCTGTGCTTGAATTTTTATATTATTTATGGGAACTAATGGTTAAGTAGTTGATGAGTGTGAAATAAATATGTCCTTTCTTTTCCCCTTTTTTAAGGTAGATACTTACCAACTTTCAATTTAAAAAATAAAAAGAATTATACTTACACAAGTCTAATATACGGAAGAAATGTTCTATCATTTTTATAGATAGTAGTTGAAACAATTTAAAAAGTTAGACTAGGGGTGCCTGGGTGGCTCAGTCAGTTAAACGTCCAACTTCGGCTCAGGTCATGATCTCACGGCTCCTGGGTTTGAGCCCCTTGTCGGGCTCTGTGCTGACTGCCAGCTCAGAGCCTGGAGCCTCTGAGCTCTCTCTCTGACTCTCCCCTGCTCATGCTGTCTCTCGCTCAGAAATAAATAAAACATTTTTAAAAATTTAAAAAGTTAGACTAAGTTTAAGAAGTAAGGATGAATCACTTCATTGGCTCAAAATTTTTTAGTAAACTACAATGGGTTTTATTCAGTGATTTAAATGTCAGTGCGTTGATTGATTCATGAGAATTTGGCCATTGTGTATGATTCTTATTCTGAAAGAGAAATGATGATTTATTTCTAGTGAAACCAAACAAATTATTATTCATCTCACCATATATGCTCATCTGTATGGGTTAGCCTTTACCTACTTGTATTTTTATTTCATTACTCTCAAGGTGTGTTTGTATTTTATGCAAAATATTATTGGTGTTATAGCTATAGTTTGCCAAGCATTCTGATGAATTGTTTTTAAAGAGACTTATTTATATATTTTTATGTTCTAATTTGAAACGTTCAACAGTTGAGTGAATTTTACTTTTCACTGTGATGTTTCATGTGGATCCATAGCTATGGGTCCTTCTGTAAGGATCCTGTTATAGGTCCTGTTAGCTATGGTCCTTCCAGATAGAACTGAAAGTAGAGATGATATTCCAAAGTATCCTTACCACTCTACCTTCATTCCCTAACAGACTTCCAGAAATAAACAAGAGGTTTTTTTGTAAATTATTTGAAATGGCTGAACAGTTTTCCACTTCCTATGTTGTAGACATGTTATTTTCTGAGAGCAGAAAGCCAGGCATTCATGAAAAGAAAGCTAATATTCTATCATATTATTAATACCTGGACATTTTCCCCTAAATGCCCTTTAAAAGCTTCATATTGAAATGTCTAAATAAATCTCCCAGTAAGCAAATCAGAGGAGTTCAGAGCCCTGATCTGTAGTCAAGTTGTTTGCATTTGAATTCTCCCTCACCATATTCTAGCTGTGTGACCCTGGGAATGTTACTTAGAATTCCTGTTCCTCAATAGATCAGAGGACTCATAATAGAACCTTCTTACTAGTTAAAAACTAGCAACTCAGGAAACAAGATTAATGACAGTCAAATGAAATAAAATAAATTTCATATTGTGTTCCTTTTGTTAGAGAAAGAAGTCTAAAATGTGCTTATCCATTAAAAAATTAAGGGCAGAAACACAGATCTAATCATGAATGCACAGGATACATATGCACACAGAACAGTTTATATTTTAACCAGTTGAAATAGTGACAGAAGAGAGGGGAAAAAGCAAGGACTTTAGAAACAGACCAAAGGGCAAAACGAAATACAAAAGATAGTAGAAAGGAAAAGGGAGGGGAATCCCCAAAATGTGTTTAGGTGAGTATGTGTGTGGGGAGGGGGGAGGTCCTATGTTGAAAGGGAGAGGGTAAGGTAAAGACAGAAGCAAAAGAAGCAATTATGGGTAGTAAAAAAGAACAAGTCAACACCAAAATAGAACCTGAAGAAAAAAAGAAAACAACTTCCCTTTCACTTTCATGAACGAAAATCACCAGTTTTGTATTCTATACAGTAAGTCACTAAAAAACTTAAAGCCATATTGCAAGATTAGAGTACTCATAAATGATAATTGTCACCCTTTTGGGGGAAAAAATAATACTGTGATCTGATAAAAAGTTACATGCCTGAGATTATCAACACCAGTCTATAAGAATAAATTACTACAGGATTGCATAAACAAAAACTGTATATATGTTTACTCAAGTAAAAAGAGAAACACCTAATATTTTCAATATAATAATATTTCTTTCTAACTGACAATATCTTTACATTTTCTTTTGCAGATCTCTTTTCTTTCTACAGTTTTAACAACCCTGATTCTTGGAATTGTAATCGCAAGGGTAGTCTCACTGGGTCCATACGTGTAAGTTTTATTGCTATCTTGGTTAGTTTTTAATTTATAGCCTTCAATAGATATTTATATGACATATTATAAATACTGAAGTATAAAGTAATCATGGCACGGAAGCATCATTTATCTTTAGTATTTGAGAAAATGAGAGAAAATAATTACATCTAAGTAAACAGGCATTTTTCATTTGGACCCTGCATGGCTGATGAAATTAAACTGAGTTTACTTTTTATGTTAATGGCCAATCCTAATAATTAGAATAAGGAAGGGATTTTGAATAGTGAGAAATAGGAATGAAGTAGAACACTCAGGAGAAAACATGTAAATGACAGGAACTTTTTATCTATCCCAGAGAGGAATTTGTTCTTAATGAAGTTTCACCAATATAGGCTGAGATGAGAAGAATAAAGAATATAGTAGATATTTTCTCCATTAGAGGAAATGTAGTTACTTTGAAAACCACCTCCTATTCTCTACTAAGATTATATCCTTTAATGAATTTGTGTTAAAATCCTTTGTCACTTGGGAACTGATGTTAATTGCTGATTATGGCATTCATTTGTTTTGAATGTTATTATTTGGCCAAATAAAATGTTGATAACTTTGTATCAGTTCCCAAAATTTTAAAAGTATTGCTTATCTACAAAACAAAATATGGATACTGCCGATTCAAACTATGCCATTTTTGTGCCTTGATTATAGAATAGATTCTCCAGGTAAGGATTGGGGAGTTTATTATCCAGAGTCCCAGGAGAATGCTGGAATGAAATAAGCTTAAATTGGCCTGAAGACAAAATTAACACAAGACAGTGTCTAGCCCAGTAAACAGAACGTACTGGGTCCTTAATGAATGTAACCTGTGAGGGGAAAAAAGGAATCCTGATAAATAACTATGTTTGATAACATGTCCCCATGATAACTTATTCTTTCCTATTGATTACTTATTCTGAAAGATCACATCACTTTCAACCTAGTCTACCAGGGAAATACCAAAACTTATGCCTCTAATTTTTGGGAGAAATTACAAAACATCTATTCTAATTGCATTTGATACAGTCTTTACTTCGAGATAAAAACACATACTTTTTAAAGGATTAAAATTTAGGGGCTCCTGGGTGGCTCAGTTGGTTAAGCATCCGACTTCAGCTCAGGTCGTGATCTCACGGCTCGTGGGTTCGAGCCCCGCGTCGGGTTCTATGCTGGCAGCTCAGAGCCTGGAGCCTGTTTCAGATTCTGTGTATCCTTCTCTCTCTCTGCCCCTCCCCTGCTCATGCTCTGCCTCTGTCTCAAAAATAAAATTAACTATAAAAAATTTTTTTAAAACTAAAATCAATCAACATTAACTATGTTGAAATAAAAAATAAATAAAATTTAAAAGCATAAATATTGATTATGTTTATATTAATATTCTCATCAAATAACCTAATCCCAGTTCATAGTTGTTTTAGCTCTGGGTGCCAGAACAAAATTAAACAACAGAAATTTATTTTCTCATAGTTCTAGAAGCTGCCAGTATGGTCAGGTTTTGGTGAGAGATCACTGCTTTCCTGCTGCATCTTCACAGGGCAGAGAGGGAGAGAGAAAGCAAGCTCTCTGGTATCTCTTTATAAGGACACTAATCCCATCAAGAAAGCCCTGCCCTCATGACTTGCTCTAAGCCTAATTATCTTCCAAAGTCCCTGTGTCCAGATACCATCACGTGGGATATATGAATTTTTGAAGGAGACACAATTTAGTCCTCAGCAATAGTGGTTTTGAAATGCACCCGGTTCACTTCAATGTGGACCTTCATCCTTTTATTTAGTTAACACTTATTGAGTGCCTGTTTCTAGCTATTTTGCCACACCCGGAGAGTAAAAGAGCAGAGAGGCATAAGTCAGCACCTGTTACAAGTTGTTCACAATCAAGTAGTGAAAATGGACTTATTCAAAAACAAAAGAAGAAAAATAAAAAGAAATGGCAGTACAGTAGGAGAAGTGCAAAATACAAGCATAAACACAGTAGCAGTGCCAAAGAAAAGAGGACGTAATAGTTTGTCTGAATCAAGAAGGGCTTCCTGGAGGAAGAAGAATATGATCTGGTGTTTTGAAAGATAAGTCTGAATTTTTTCAGATAGATAAAAGTGTAAAAGGTATTCCAGGCCTGAGAAAGGTAAGCATAAAAGCACAAGTGCATATATTAAATTCTATTGACATTTATTAGTATTACTGTATTGTACTGTATTCATCTCTGCTTTTCAAAAACTGAATTTTAAGCAACAAAAAGCTAATAAGTATTTTGAACACAACACAATAGATAATTGCTGGTTACCACTTTTAATTCTGTAAAACAGAACTTTTTAAATTGGAGCTTTTATTATGAAAAGTGACTCTAGAGAATAAATTTTTAGGTTATAATAAAAGACCTGATAGTGTTGCCTGGGTTGCTAAGTCAGTTGAGTGTCAGACTCTTGATTTCACCTCAGGTCATGCATGATCCCAGGGTCGTAGGACTGAGCCCTGCATGAGACTGCGCTGAACTTTGAGTCTGCTTAAGATTCTCTCTCTCCCTCTTCCCCTCTCCCCTGCTTGCTGGTGCATCTGTTCTCTCTCTCTCTCTCTCCCTCTCTCTCTCTCTCTCAGAAAAAAAGGGGGGTCTTATAGATTTGGCAAACATAGTACTATGAGGCAATATTGAGGAAAAAAACAATTAGCTAAAAGTTGAAGGTAAATTAATCATTAATTGAGCCTCAAGAGGACAGTTTAAAGCAATGATTTTCAACCCAAAGCATCGCTTTAGGTTTATCTGAGTAGTTGTCAAAAATACTGATGCCAGCGCCCCAGCAGAGACTCTGAGGGAATTGGTCTAGGAAACAATTCTTTATTTAACAGTTTTGAGTCTGTGAGCAAGGATCTAGAGCCTCTTGGTTTAAAGAGACTTAAATCGTGAGTATACATTTTTACGGACTATCATTTCTAAAAATACACCATACACCATAGATTTTGTATTATTTTAGGCACTGTTGTGCCATTCTGTTTCACAATTCATTCTCCACTTATGTTTTAGTTACTTTTAAAATGCAAAACATATATGAGATACTACTGTGAATACAAAGAAAAAGTATTTCTACTCTCAAGGGGCTCGCAGTTATTAGGGAAGATAAGGCAGCACAAATGACTATCACATGGGCAAGTGTATCTTGATACAAAGGAAAGAGGAAGGAGAGGCCATTTCCTGGTGGCACTAAATGAATTGATTTCATGGCCAAAGAGCTATTTATTTCTGTTGTAAACAAAATGTGGTCTGTATCTTTCTAACCTTCCTGTAGTGGTGATATCATGCTTCATCGGAGCCTTTGCAATTCTTCTAATAACAGGGATTATTTACTCAACTCTTTAAATATTTAAATGTTAAAAAAGTTTTTTTTAATATTGTGGTGCCTTTTATTTCTGTTTGAATACTACTGCAAACAACTTCTGTTTGTCCAGATTTACAATCAGGCTAATCAAATCCCATGTTCGAGGACTGGCATAATAGCTAGTCAGGCAGGCTTCCTTCTGACAATATGACAACCATGAATGCTTATAATCCATAAAACATGAGAAACTCAACACTCCATGTGTGTTTTTCCTCATTTTTGGTTCAGAAGAATGATCAGAAAAGCTGTACTTTTTCATAGGGCTTTTAAAATGGTTTGGAAAAGATCTTAAAACCCACTATCAGAAAAGAGGAAGGTCTGTAATGGCTACCGGTATTGACCTTGTTACCATGGAAACACCTTTTTAGTCGTTGTGTTTTAAAAATAAAACACACGATTCAATTTCCTTTTCCATAACTCATAAGACCATAAATTCTGCTTTTTGATATGATTTCAAATATCTTATAGTCCAATGACTTTCAGTTCCCTTTGGAAATAATGTTCATTTTTATTGTATTTTCTAACCTTTTGCTTTCTAAAAACTGAGGAGGCAAGGCAATTTAATTCCTTTCTAGAAAGTGTGCTAGTATCAAAATGCAATGACAGGTCTTCTTTTTTTTTTTTTTTTTTTCAAACTACCATTGGAGGCATTATTACTATGAAAACCTTCATTTTGTGCCTCATTAATATTCCATTCTTTACATTCAGAATGGAAATGATAGCACACAGTCCAAATTTACAACCATTTGCTCTTCATATGACATCTCTTTCATAGCAGTTTAATCATTAGAGTGGTGTTCCAAACATAATTCCAAAAAGCATGTCCATACTTTCAACAGGCTTTTATGCATATGAAATGTGTCTTCCTCAAGGATCTCAATACATATTCGTTTCTTTACCCCTGATCCATTCTAACCCTAAAATTCTATAATTTGATGCTATACGTAAAGAGGACCTAGAGGGGATTAAAGGGAGGATTAGAAAAATGGGTAGACAGAGGAATAGTGCATATTTGAAAATGGGAATGATTAGTTCTGTCAAATACTAGCCATTGATTTTTATGATTAAATTATTGCCCTTTTTGTTGCAAATGACAGCAACTGTAGAACCCTAACTGCTTGAAGCAAAAGCAAATTTATTGTGTCATATAACTACAAAATTCAGAAGTATTCCTGCTATTTGATTTGATTATATTTAGCAGTTTAATCAATGAAATCAGACAGTTTCTCTGTGTCTGGCTTGGCTTTGCTTCCTGTTTTGGCTCCAGTTTCCGAAAGGCTGTCTCCTCATTGTGACAAGATGGCAGTAGCAGAACCAGCCTACATCCATTCAAGTCCCAGCCCATGAAAAGAGAATGAAGTTTCTCTTTTAGGTTACCTCCAACCTTACTTCCACTGTTAGTTCTGACTGGCTCTAATGGGGACTCCTGATGATCCCAAACTCTATCAGCATAGCCTGTATTAACTTGCTCATGTTTATGTTACATGCCTACCCTGGATGCTAAGGATGGGGTCAGTCCCACTAAAGCACATGGACTGAGAGTAGAGGAAAAGGTGGTCCCAAAGGAAGTCACGGCAATGATGCCAGGAGAAGAGGGGGAAGCCACTGTGTGATAGAAGCTACGGATGTCCACCTCAGATGACAGGAGGTTACTGGTAACCATTAGGAATATCAGTCAAATGATATGGGTCGACATCAGTTTAGAGAGAAGTAAAATGCAGGTGAATAGTAGGGAAGTGAATTGGGCAAATACGTACCTGCCTCTTTTTGTTTATTTAAGACTATCAATGAATGAAAGTAACATGACAAAACAGTAGCTTGAGACAGTAAGAACTCCTAACAAATACTTTTTTTTTTACAATGGGATTTATTGAGCATGTTATAGGTCAAGCCACAAGATGGAACCAAGTCCCCCAGGAGATCCTAATCCACTGACCCCTATTTTCCCATCTATGTAGCCTCTGTGTTTAGGAAGTAACTAGACTTTGGTGATTCTGAGCTGAGAGTATGGCAAGGCTATGCAAATAAATGACCGTAGACAGGTTGGCAGAGACCAACAGGGAAGGAAAGCTTCATGTGTAGTGCTAAGAAATCTGAATGTGTTCTTTAGCTGATGGGGTGTTAGAGGTTCTTCAGCAGGAGAGCAAGTCTCCATATCAATGGACTAATCTTACGGCAGAGATGACTATAGATTAGAGGTACAAAGACTCAGAAGGAGTCTATCTGTAGCAAGCATCCAGGCAAGAGACAACTGAACAGTATAAGCTAAAGTCTGGCTTTGTGTGAAGAAGAGGAAGAGGAGATTGATGTTAGGGTGTCCAGCTTGGACAACCAGACTGTGAGATGGCCCAGAACTCACCACCAAAAGGAGAAAATGGGAGAGTCAGTTCAGTCAGTAAGCATTTGCTTACTGGGTCAGTCAGCAGTTTTTCAGGATCTGGGTCTGTGAAGATCAATATAGCACAGTTCCTTTCTGCAGGTCTCATATAACTCATTTAGGAGTGAGGTGGGGGAGATAAATACATAAAAGATTACCTCAGTAGACTATGTCATAGAATTATGAATATGGTGCTACAGAAGCACAGAGGAAGGACCCTTACTTCTTTTAAGTTGTTAACTAAGAGATGAAGCAGGTCTAGGAAATTAATAGTAAATGTTTAATATTTTAATATCTTGATTTTGAGTAGCTCTTGAAGTGGAGAAGAAGATCAAGGAGCAGAAGTCATTTGGTGTTTTGGAAATGCAAATTGAGTTTAGGGAGAGTCTGGTATGGCGAAGATTGTACGGGAACAGTGTGTAAGGTGATGAATGGCATAACCCAGGTGGAACCCACTAGAAAATAATTATCTGAAGCTCACATCTGAAATTACTTTTATTTTAATATAAACTCACATTATATTTTAATTTAATAATATTTTGCGAAAAACACAGTAGAGAACCAAAACAGCACTCATAATTCTAACAACTTTTCATTTAACTCAAAAGTTAAGTCTGTCCCCTCTGACCCACTCTCTGCCCCTTCAATCCCAACTCACAAAAACAGTTAACACCAACTTTTTAAAGGGTTCACAGAGGAATTGGAGCCAATAGTGGGAAAGAAGAAGTAAGTAGGTAACAAAATGAGAATCAAAAGTGGTTTGGTGTCCCAAATGGAAAACAAGAAGTATTTGACGTTAATGGTATCAAGTTGTGCAAACTTTTATATGATCCATATAAAAAAACCAAAATTATATTTTGGCAAAAGAAATCAGCATCATGTTTTATTTAATTTTTTTTTTTTTTTTTTTTTACTTATTTCTTAGAGACAGAGACAGCATGAGCAGGGGAGGGTCAGAGAGAGAGGGAGACACAGAATCCGAAGCAGGCTCCAGGCTCTGAGTTAGCTGTCATCACAGAGCCCGACATGGGGCTCGAACCCACGAGCCATGAGATCATGACCTGAGCCAAAGTCAGATGCTCAACATACTGAGCCACCCAGGTGCCCCGGTTTTATGTAAATTTTAATTCAAGATTAGCTTTGTGTAAAATTTGGTTTTTAAAAAGGATCAGCTTTGATGTTTAGAGTGATTCCCAAGAACTTTCCTGAACAGCTTTATGTGTTCACATAAACCACAAGTGTCTAGAGAATCAGAAGAAATGTAGGCTGGGAGCAAGGAGGTGGCAGAGAGCTGTCAGCTGATGCCCATGCTGGGGGATTGGGCAGACCTGCCTATGTCAGCTCGTGGTGTGACAGGAAATGTGGAGCCTTTGTTTGTGTGCCTGCTGGAGCACTTAACTCTCAGATGTGTCTGGACGAGGTTAATAGGTAAGGATCTCTTAACAAAAACGCAGACCCTGCCGAGATTGTATGATCTAGGATGTGCCTATGTGTTGCTGAAAAAGTTTGGGCAGGTACCAGAAAAGGTATGATGTTTGATCCTCTCGATCAGAGGTCTGATGTGCTCAGGATCAGAAGCAATCCCTTGAAGCTTGTTTTCATAAGTCTGTGAAGACTAGAGATATATTTGATAGGATCTGCTTTCTGCTGCTTTGCATCATTACTACTCAGCTGTTGTGAAGAAGATAGGGTGGAGCTTGCCTTTCAAAATAGGATGAAATGTCTGAATCCACGAATCCAAACTGAAATAATTTTGCAAAATGAATTTATGTCCCCATCCCATCCCCTCCACACCTCCATTCCCCTCCACATCCCCATCTCCCTCCACACATACAAAAGGTTTCTTTTTTTTTTCAATGTTTTATTTATTTCTGAGAGAGGCAGAGAGAGAGAGAGAGAGAGACAGCGTGAGCAGGGGAGGGTCAGAGAAAGAGGGAGATACAGAATTTGAAGCAGGCTCCAGGCTCTGAGCTGTCAGCACACAGCTTGACACGGGGCTCGAACCCACGAACCGTGAGATCATGACCTGAGCCAAAGTTGGAGCTTAACTGACTGAGCCACCCAGATGCCCCCAAAAGGTTTCTAAAAAGAATATAATTAAGCATCCC
>NW_027528877.1:1518387-1586710 GCF_008692635.1 Crocuta crocuta | reverse complement strand
TTTTTTTTTTTTTTTTTTTTTTTTTTTTGAGTAAGAGAAGCAGCCATTGTTTTGGAAGTAATTTGCTGTACCAAGGTTGCAAATTGCTATAAGCCAGTCTCTATTTGTGTTAATAGTAAAATATATTAAAACATTTGAAGCATTATGCCTTAAATTATCTGAACCTTTTGGTAAGCCTCCATTATGCTGCCGTGATCCATTTGAAACTTTGTAAGACATTTTATAGGTTCCTGCTTCTTCCCAGTATTGCTTTTATTTGGGTTTATTGTTTCTCAAAATAATACATTCACATATTCTTACAAAATCAAATATTACAGATGGCTTTTAATGAAATAGAGAAACCTTTTGCTGAATCTTTTCTATTTCTTTTTTTTTTTCTTGGAGAGAGAGAGAGAGAGACAGCGTGAGCAGGGGAGGGTCAGAGAGAGAGGAAGTGACAGACTCTGAAACAGGCTCCAGGCTCTGAGCTGGCAGTCAGCACAGAGCCCGATTTGGGCTCGAACCCACGAACCGCTAGATCATGACCTAGGCGAAAGTCTGACGCCTAACCGACTAAGCCACCCAGGCACCCCCGAATCCTTTTCTATTTCATCTGTATCTTTACCTCGGCATAATGTGCTTGTAACTGTTATTTCTGGATTCTGTTTTCTCGTATAGTAGATGAAGATTTATCTCTCTCAAATTATTTTTCCTTTTAACCATATCCAAATACATGGAGATATAATCCCACTCACCACACCCATGTGTAGCCTGTCCCTTTGTCCACATCCTCCACCAGAGTAGTACGTTGGTTATAATTGATGCATCCAGATTAGTACATCATAATCATCAAGGCCTACAGTCCCTATCAGAGGTCACTTTTGGTGTTGTACATTCTGTGGGTTTGTACACATGTATAAGCTCATGTAGCCCTCAGTTATCATGCAGAGTATTTTCACTGCACCCCACATCCTCTGCACTCTGCCTATTCACCTCTTCCCCCAACCTTCCAACACCAACCAACCACTGATCTTTTTTCTGTCTCCATAGTTTGGCCTTTTCTGTAATGAAATATAGTTAGAGTCATACAATATGTATATAGCCTTTTCAGAGTGGCTTCTTTCACTTAGCAATATGCATTTTAGATTTCCCCATGTCTTTTCATGGCTTGGTCGCTCATTTCTTTTCAGCACTGAGTAATATTCTATTGTTTGGATGTTCCACAATTTATCTGCTCACCTACTGAAGGACGTCTTGGTTGCTTCCAAGTTGTGGCAGTTATGAATAAAGCTGGTACAAACAGCAGGTGCAGGTTTTTGTGTGAGCAGAAGTTTTCAAATCATTTGGGTAAATAACAAGTAGCAAAATTGCTGGATTGTGTGGTTAGAGTATATTAGTTTTATAAGAAACCATCAAGCTGTCTTCCAAAGTGGCTGTATGATTTTGCATCCCCTCCAGCAATGAATGAGTCCCTATTGCTCCACAGCCTCACCAGCATTTGGTGTTGTCAGTGTTCTAGGTTTTGGCCATTCTGATGAGTGTGTAATGGTGTCTCATTATTGTTGTTTTAATGTGCATTTCCTTGATGATATGTGATGTAGTGCATCTTTTCATATACTTATTTACCATCTGTATATGAACATACACATATCTTCATATTCAAATTGGTAATTTACATTATGTAAATATATGTATATATATATATACATACATATTGGTGAGGTATCTGTTAAGCTCTATGGCCCATTTTCAATTGGATTGTTTGTGTACTTATTATTGAGTTTTAAGTGGTCTTTGTGTGTTTTGGATAACAGTATTTCATGAGATGTGTCTTTTGCAAATATTTTCTCCTAGTTTAGCTTTTGATTTTGATCATTTTTATTACTCCTTCTTCAAATGCTGAAACTTGTTAGATAATCTGCTGATTTTATTTATTTATTTTTCTTGGAGACCTCCTACCCAAAGTCTTCTAGCTTCTACCCCCTTGCTCCTTTCTGAATAGACTGATTTCTGTTGGCTGCCCCTCTGTCAGCCTCTTTTTTGTGCTAGATGCCTTATATCCAGGATCTCATATCTTTCATTTTTCTTCATTTTCTCCATTTTCCAGCGCATCCACATAGTTTTCTGTTGTCTCTGAGTCTTACACACACACACACACATATGAGTTTTGCAAAAGGAATAAGCTCTTTTTCATCAGCAGCTCTTTCTCTGAGGTTGTTACTTTTTCCATTCTCAGCAGTTAACCACGTAAGCATCTGCTTTTGTGTTCCCAAAATGTCTTCTCCAATGATGTCTCTTTTCCATTATCCCCTTCCCCATGAATGTATTCCCATTTTAAATTCCTTTAATATCATTTTCAGAAGGTCTGAGGAGAGAAAGAAGGTATATTTCCTTTTTTGTGGGGCTTGCATCGGTGCCATGAAGGGAGTAGACCTTACTGTACAGGTGGATAGGCAGGGGATGGTTACAAACTTCTATCTCAAAATTTACCCAATCACTGAGTCATCTAATCCCCTTCCCTATCTGGTAGTTTACAGCCGCTATTATGCTATTACTTGATCAAGAGATTATGAAATAAAAGAAAGAACAACTACCATATGTATTGGCACTTAATTTAGGGCTTTGGGAAGAGATAGCTGTGAAAAACAATTACTAAACTAAAATTTTATCTTGTTTTGCTGGGTATTTCTTTAGCACCCAAAATTGGGAATTGATTATTGCTGCCTGTCATTTATGCAATCAATGAAAGTTACTGTGTCTTCAGTATGGTAAAAATTGTGAGTGATCTATTTCCTGTTGCTTCCAAAAACTATTAAACACACACACACATGCACACACACATGCCTCAAGAGTTTATAATATGTGTAAGGCTATTTCACCTTATTAAAACAAAATGCAGGTCCCCCAAGTAATTCTGCAAAGTGAAACTCTTGTTTCCTGTTCAGGTAGGTAGCCTCTGACTGTCTCTGAGAAGGTAGTGGTAAGTGTTCAAAAAATAAACTTAAATGTCACTGTACTTCTATTTTATCTATGCCAATACAATACAAAAGGAAGAATTTTTTGTAAAATACAAAAGGAAGAACTTTGAGCAATACAGATAGAATAAAACCTTTCTATAATTTGAAATTATATAACAAAAGATAATAAGAATAATCCTTAGTCTGTGTATGTGTTCATGCGTGCGTGTGTGTATAGATAGAAACTTTAAAATGCAAAAGGTTAATTTTAAACTGTTTTTTTTTCTTTTAAACTATTAGTCTAAGATATTATCCAGTGATTAAATAATCAGGCAGTTTGCCTCTCTGTTCATCTTAGATGTCAAGTATCTTCAGATTTAATGAATGCCCTCTTTTATTCAAACGTTTAATTATCTTCCATTGGTGGTAGTCTCCACACCACTGTAGCAAAATTTATCGTATCAACACAGAGCTCCAGCTCAGCTGGGGAGACTGATGGTTGGGCTAAGATATAAACCCTGGAGTGAGGTGAGCAGCTCCACATACCCCAAGATTGTCTAAAATGGCCCTAGACAGCTGGAAGTTGCACCAATTTGACAGACCCAGTTGTGCGGAAAATCAGTATATGGGATAGAATACTGAATATTTTGGTGAATATCCAAAGTGTAAATGAACCATTTCATCTTTTTCATCTTATCAACCAAATGGCTGCCCATTTGGTAGCATATGTGTCTATTCTCAAGATTAATCATTCATTTATTTTAAATAAAATAGCTCAACTTCCTCAAGGTCCTCAAGAACTATGAATACCATGATGAAGATTGCATTTCATGTACTTTCAGGTTCTTACAGCCAGTCTAAGACATGCATTGTTACCTTAATGATAACATAAGGGAAGAGAAAACGTGAGGAGGTCTCATCCAACACTGATTGTCCACTATTTAACACACTTATTCATTTTCTTATTTAATCCTGTGCCAGATATGTAAACCGAATTATTAATATTGTGTCTGTTCAGAGCAAATGGAGACCAGTGTCATTAACTAATCTGCCCCAAGGCACCCTGCTAGTATGTCATAATGCTAAGATTTAAATCCAAACCTGTCTGACCTGAAAGGCTGTATTTTTTTCCATTACAGCTTTCTGTATTCCATATGGTTTTTCTCAGTTGTGAATAAGGTTGTCCTTCATAGAGGAAATTAAGTTCATTATTGTTTTAGTTGTCCTTTATTGGTATTTACCACAGTTTGGTCTGTAGCCAGAAAATAATCACAGTAAATAAAAGAAGCAGATAGGAGCCAAGTAGAGGTAAAAAAGCTAGTCCATTCATTAGCAGGTAACAATAACACTTGCTGAAGAGATGCTATCGACCTTCGTGGACTAATTTCAGAACTATTGGCTTCCATTGCAAACTCTAGACACACACCAGTGAATGCAGTTGGTTTCAGTTCCTCAGGGAAATAAACTTCAACAGTAGCAATAGAAGAATCTAAAACAAAGAGGAATTGGAGAGTAGTTCTTATTTGGGGATTTCTTCAGAAGAAGACTGGCCTCCTTCTGTACAAAATAAATATTCCACAAGAGTTGTATGTTAATTAATATGTTTGGATTTGAATGATCATTTGAAAGCCATTCCCAGCTTGTAGGTAATTAATTCATTGTGAATTATACTTTAAAATTTTAAAAAGAAAAATTTATCCTATAATTTAATCACTTTAT
The DNA here is from genome assembly GCF_008692635.1 of Crocuta crocuta. Taxonomy (NCBI): domain Eukaryota; kingdom Metazoa; phylum Chordata; class Mammalia; order Carnivora; family Hyaenidae; genus Crocuta; species Crocuta crocuta. Next base: position 1,582,055 of record NW_027528877.1, on the reverse strand, counting down.
AATAAAATAAATTTCCCTTCATTGATTCATATTTTATAGTATTTCAGCATGACTACAATGTACCATATCTTTTCTGCTATGATGGTATTCATGATAACAATTCAATTTATTTATTTATTTATTTGTTGTGGGGTTTTTTTTTTTGCTTTATTTTGAAGATTCTGTGGTATCCATGATTCTTCATAAATTAACAAAGTACTCTTTCTATTTATTGTTATATTCAACTCTTCCATTCTTCTACTTGCCTTTCAGAAAATTCAAGTGGTAAATAACAGCTGAAATTTACAACATAAGCTACACTATAGGAAAAAATTAAACCTCTTTAGGTAACTTCTTTAACTCTTTTAGATATTAGAATATAATTAGGTCTCTGGGAAAAAGTTATCTATATGACTTCTTTCAGATCTGTATTGTCCAATACGGTAGCAACTAGCCACATGCGGCTATTCATTTAAATTAGATAAAGTTAAATAAAATTGAAAATGAATTCCTCTGTCATACTAGCCATAATTTCAAAGGCTCAATAGCCACATGTGGTTAATGGTAACAATATTGGAAAGCACAGATCTAGTATATTTCCATCATCACAGAAACCACTATTATATACTGCTGTCCTAAATTATGATATAGAATATAGACCAAGATAGTTGACTTCTTTCTTTTATCTTTTTTTCTGCACGATCCCCAGTGATTTATAACAGTCATTGCTACATCAGTAGTGGCCAACAAATATTTGTTGAAAATTGAATGAATTGAATAAGTGATTGGAAAACAAGAAGAATGTAGTTTTAGTTGTAGAATATTTGTGGAAATTTAAGGTTAAAATTAGGTTCAGATTCAGAAAGGTTTTATGCATAAAATATTATGTAATCATATAAAGTTCATGAAGCAGGTAAGTGGGCTAGATATTTTTGAAATAATTTTCTGTATTTACTTTCAATATTTGCCAACAATAGACTATCATATTTAAAAGTCAATTCATTTCTCTCTCCCCAGAGATAGCTATTTTTCTTAAGTTGGTTTAAATCATTCCTATTTATGCTTTTATACTTGTATATGCATTTATATGTTGACAGTAATACCTGGTTTTGATTAGTATGTTTATAAAATATATATATATATAACCACTATGGTAAAAAAAAATTGCTTGGCATATTTTTCAAGTAAAATACTGGATTGTTGGCTTTCCTACATATTTCGAAATGCTCATAAGCTTTTTCCTCCATTAATCTGTTGATGAGATGAATTACATTACTAGATTTTTCTGTTATTGAACAACCCTTGCATTTATTAGAAAAACTCTGCCTACTCAGGAATTTTTCTGATACATTGATTGTTGCATTTCAATGTTGTATTTCAGCATCTCTAGTCTAAAATCAGAACAGTTTATAATTTCATTTTCTCAGCCACGATGGGTATCAAGTTTTCAGAAATCTCAAAATATACCAAAAAACTTTCTCTCCACCTCCCTGCCTCTCACTTGTGCATACATGTGTGTATAGCTAGTTGATTCTGGAACTAATTTTGAGCTCTTTTATAAAACATTGGAAAGCTATAATTAATGTCTCTTTCTTTCTCTTTACCTAGATTTGGGCACGCATGCTTTGCTATCAGTAACATCTTTTTTTGGGTATTTTCCTCTTATAAAATCAACATCATTAAGCTGAATACAAAAATTCAAAATTATCTCTTTATACTGTTTCATACTCTATCTTATCTAGGAATATATTCAGTGAAACATATGAACCAGGAAAGATTTTTAAAACTTAAGCGGAGAAGAAGAATGAAAATCAAATTCCTACCTGTTTATTACCAATAAAAGAATTAAAAAGTAGAACACCACTATAATCTGTCCTGAGGGGAAAAATGAGTTGGATTATCCATGTACAAATACAATAACAGAGAAGGTAGATATTTTAAAACATATTAAAAAGTTTAAAATCTTCCAAGTTTCTGTGATTTTTTTTTTAAATTTAGTGTTTATTTTTTTAGAGAGATAGAGAGACAGAGCATGGGCAGGGAAGGGGCAGAGGGAGGAAGACTTAGAATCTGAGGCAGGCTCCAGGCTCTGAGCTGTCAGCACAGAGCCTGATGCAGGACTCAAACTCGAGAACCGCGAGATTATGACCTGAGCTGAAGTTGGATGCATAACCAACTGAGCCACGCAGGCACCCCCAGGTTTCTGTAATTTTTAATGCTGCTTTTCTATATGCTTTTTTAAAGCCATGGACGAACTATGTACTTTTCCATGTTTACACTGGAATTTAACAGGTACACTGTTCCCAGTTAATGTTCACTGCAGTAAGAATAGTGGAGGCAGCAGGTGGCAGCAGCTCCCAGTCAAAAAACTGGGAATCTCAGAAGCTCTGTAACAGCACAAGGCCTCCCTTGTAGGCCAGCTAGTTCTTTGGTGTAACTGCTAATTTCACATATGGGGGGAAATTTGTATAATGCATAAATCCCACTAACTTTGACAAAGCAAATGAGACTTTTTTGTGTGTACCTATTTTACATAGAGAATGAATACCAAGCTTATGAACTATGTGTGTTTACACCTATTGCCTTTATGCTTTCTATGATCCTCCTTCCTCTTTTCCCCTCTTCTGTCCTAATGTATTCTTCTGGATTTCACTCCAGCCTTTCATTTTCACGGAAGCTGGACATCTTTTAACATTTTGCCTACATTTTATTAAGTGACAATGAATAACAATAATAAGCTGAGAATACTAGTTATCACTTACTGAACATTTACTCTATGTAAGGCTCTCTTCCAGAACACTTACATATTTTATCTCAGTTAATTCACACAATAATTCAGTGGATTAATTACTACTATTATCCTATCAAAGCTGAAACACAGAAAGGTTAATAACTTGCCTAAGGTCACACAACTAATAGGTAGAAGGGACCAGAAGACTAACTGCAGCTATCTGACCTTGGAACGTAGGCTTTTCACCATTACTCAGGGATATGTTAGCCAGGGGGACCAACCTCTGCCAATAGACAGACTGGCAAATATTTTAATTATGCCAAGAAATAGGATTTTTAGGTAATTTAAAGTTCATATATTTCAAAAACATCTTTAAGAAGAATTTCCACACGTTGGGGCGCCTGGGTGGCTCAGTCGGTTAAGCGTCCAACTTCGGCTCAGGTCATGATCTCACGGTTCGTGGGTTTGAGCCCTGCGTCAGGCTCTGTGCTGACAGCTCAGAGCCTGGAGCCTGCTTCGGATTCTGTGTTTCCCTTTCTCTCTGCCCCTCCCCTGCTCATGCTGTCTCTCTTTCTCTCTCTCTCTCAGAAATAAATAAAAAACATTTAAATAAATAAATAGAAGAAGTCATAATTAAAAAAAATAAAAAAAATTTCCACACGTGAGAATTTGAGGCCACTCACAGTTCAGTATGAAAGAGATGGGCAGCAAATCTCAACTTCTTCACTTACTATCTGTGGAAGCTTGACAAGTTATACCACCACCCAGAGCTTCACTTTCCTAATGTATTAAATGGTGACTCTTTAATGTCACCATTAATGACTCTTTAATGTCACCATTTAATGACTCTTTAACTCTTAAGTGTTATTACGGAGATTGAGATATCATAGCATAGTTCCCAGAATACAGTTAAGTACATCCTCAATTAATATTAGTCCATGTCCACCTTCTTCAGTAAACTGTAGTGCCAACTATGAATTTCCCTTGGGTAGGATGAGCCTGGAGAATGAGTTAAAGGCTAATGAAGGGAAGTATTGGCTGAGAAGAACATTGCATTATTAATTTCTGTATTTCCTTCAGTGAGTCTCTTAAATGATGAGTGCATCAATGTTTCTTGTTAAGTTGATGAGTAAGTAAAGTCACAAAGTTAAGTAGTCAGTGGATATTTTACATATGTAAAAATAGTCTTTCCAAGCATTTGACATGCATTTTAGAGGACCGAGGTTACCATTACATTCAGGTTCCTGAGAAATTATTTACAATTAAGGATGATTAATGGGAGCCCCTTATTAATTTCTGACTCAGTTTTTAGTGTGACACCATTTTGTGTTCTCTGACATGCTTAGGCTTATGTTTGATCATTCATTAAATACCTGATTTGTCTTCTAGACCAAGAACAGAAGATGCCTGGGTATTTGCAAAGCCCAACGCCATTCAGGCTGTTGGTGTTATGTCATTCGGTGAGTATATGGTTTCAAAGGCCCTTTCTCAATATGGGGTCTTCTGTATAATGAAAAAGTTTCATATTTGTGTCTGGAGAGCAGATGTCCTAAGTTTTAGACTTCCTATTAGCAGCATATGATCTAGTTTGTGCCAACATAAAATTAGGCTCAAATTCTTCTCCCTCATCACTAAAATTTGATTTAATTTGGACAAGACTCTTCCTCATGCAGAAAACTCATTAAAGTCATCTTATTTCTTAACTTGAAAATCTAGCAAGTGTTATGTGCTTCTTCAAAACCTTGCACACAAAGTATTACAAATTGGCCAGATGTCTAAAGCTACTCTGTTATATCCCAGATTGGAAATGAAGCCATGGACTGGAAATATAGTGTTGTTTAGATTTCCCTTAAAACTGGGAGGCCAGTAGGAAATGGAAAATACGAGAGAAAAGTTGGATAGGCCTGGTTTTTATCAAGAGTGACATGAAGAGACTACATAAGCCTAAATACAGTGAAGTGAAGTGAAATTTCTTGTTCTTAAAGCTGTTAGAAAAGTTATTTTCTGACATAGCTAGTAAATTAATGTATTTGAACTTCAGTAGCATTCCAAAGTTGTATACATCTCCGACTTTTCAGAAGAAAAAGAAAACCTTAGTGTTTGCTTTAATGATGCTCTTTTTTTGTTTTGTTTTTGCTTTTGTTTTTGTTTTCAGCATTTATTTGCCACCATAACTGCTTCTTAGTTTACGGTTCTTTGGAAGACCCCACGGTAGCTAAGTGGTCTCGCATCATCCACGTGTCCACCTTGGCTTCTGTATTTATCAGTATTCTCTTTGCTACATGCGGATACTTGACATTTACTGGCTACACCCAAGGTAAAATGAGAGAGTCTGTCTCATCATGTTGTGTTATTCACATGGAGTGGTTCCGTCACTTCTCATTTTGGGTACAGTTATACCTAACATTCTACTTCAAGTTATCACTAATCTCTTCTCCCATTCTCTCCTCTCTACCTTCCTGCCTCTGCTGTTTCTGTTTTGTGATTTTCTCCCTTTTAAACTGCTAAACTTATTTCTGTAGTTCATTCTCTCTCTTCTTCCATGCTTTCACTTAAAAGCACTTGAATTCTGGCTTCCCTCCCCACTGCTCCCTGCAACTTCACTTTCAGAAATACCAATATCTTCCCACTCTTCAAAGTGAATAATCTTCTTGGTTCTGATTCTCATGCACCTCTGTGAATTACTTAACGGTTCCGAACAGCCTGTCTTTTCTCCCACAGGAGAGGGGGAGCACTACCATATCATCATTCACTCTGTGCATATCTTTTTTTATTCCCAGAGTGATTGCTGTCTGCTTTCTCCTACCGTCTCTCCCCTTCTCCCCCCACCCAACCCCCCTCCATTAACTGGCTTAGGCAAGTTGCCTTCTTTTCTCTCAACAAATTCCCTGGAGATTGTCCTTGTTTTAAACTCCAGTCCAGACCTTTCTTTTCATTTCCAGTCTCTTGCCTGCAGGACATACATACTTAGTTGTCCTGTTCTTCCCTTAAATACAAAACATCATCTTTCTCACAGAACCAGCCTCTCCCTTCCTTCCCGCCTTCCCCCACAGCACCACTCCACACTGAATTTACTTCTCCTTTCCCTGTTCACCCAGGCACAACAACTGAATGGCTATTTCTTCTGCTTCCTTTGACCTGTGCACTCACTCCTCCGTGTAGTGTAATATCCAGGGTAATCTGACAGCCTGCTAAATGCTGTGATTCAAACATGTCACAGCTTTTGCAGGTCTATTATCTCATTTGACCTTGAAACAACCTTATGAAGGCAAGTGGAATAACTAGTTTTACCCCCTGCTTAGAACACAAAGAGGTGAAGGAACTTGCCCAAGCTGGATGGTGACAAAGTAGAAAACAAGTTTCCTGACTCCCAGTCCAATTTTCTTTCCATTCTCTCTTGCTGACTACCCCATTTTGGTCAAGTGTGACCCATTAAAAGCTGTCTCTTATCCTCCAGTCCCTCTTCGCTTAGTTGTCAGATGACACTAGGTAGTCTTGAATGAATGGTGCATTGTTTCAAATAGAGGTTACTGGTGACTATGATTATAGGCAGAGATTTTTCAAATAAAAAAGTAAAAATGCCTTCAAAACAAAGTGGTTAGCATAATTCCAATGCCATCAAAAATGTAATATATGCATGTGCCATGAGACTGCAGTAACAAAGTGATCTTGAACATCTTGATAAAAATCGTGTTTCAGAACACTGCCATAGATCACTATTGCTACATCATTTGCCAAGGTGAATGGCCTGTAGGCTCCAGTCTGTATGAAACCTTGGTTTTTAAATGCCTTCTCTGTAAGACATAAATCCTTTTTCTTAGTCACACCTTCCTAATGTTGTTATCAGTGGTAATTGCTTAGATATAATTAAATCTTTATATAACAAAGCTGACAGGTTGGTTTGGGACTGGGTTTTTGTGTTTTTTTTAACCTAGCTATAATTCCCGAAAATATACTCGAGCTGGAATAAGCTGACATTGTTCCTTCAGGCTGTTTCATTTTAGGCAAATCTGGTCTTATCTGTGCATACTGCATGCTTCTTTTTCTTTTCCCTTTTAGTAGATAAATTTCACCTTGTGAGGCAGTAAGGACTCCAGGTTGTTGTTGACATTGCTAGGCACTTTTGAAAAGGTGCAGGACCCATTTTTTAGCGAAGGTTAGTGAAGAGGGGCCTTCAGTCCTCTTTTCTCAGAATGGTAGATTCTTTTCAGTCAACCTTGAAACAAGTCTCTGCCACCACTCTTTTGTGGTTTCATCCCTTCTGCCCGAAAGGACACTAGAAAGTAATGTACATTTGTTCTAATAGATAGGAGGAGGGGCAGAGAGTCATTAGAGTCTTGACAGAGACAGGTTATTTAGCTTTTTAAAGAAAAAAAAAGGACAGAACTATAGTTTTGTTTTCTATTTAAACAGAATAGGAGTGTGTGACTTTATATCGGATTTTCTATTCAGTCTGGAAAATGTGACCAAAATTTTAAAATGTAAGCATGTTATATTTAGGAAATACACAGGCCCAAGTATTGTTTGTATTGGGAAGCTTTTTGCCCCCACGACTTCTGGGCCCCCATTAGCTCCCTCTATTTCTTCATAGATGTCTGAGAAAATATAGTCTCTAAATAAGAATTTGTTTGGGGTTCCTGAGGGGCGTAGTCAGTTAAGCGTCTGACTTTGGTTCTGGCCATGTCTCACAGTTCGTGAGTTCAAGACCCACATTGGGTTTTGTGCTAATAGATCAGAGCCTGGAGCCCACTTCAGATTCTGTGTGTGTCTCTCTCTCTTTGCCCCTCTCCCGAACTGCCCCCCTCTTTCTTGCAAAAATAAACATTAAAAGATTTTTAAAAAAGAATTGGTTCAAGGTGTACATGTCCATTGTCTAGTATGGAACTAATTAAATATAATGCTTCTCCTCAGAAATAACCATATTTTCACACTTTTAAATCAGTGCACTTATACTGGGGTTCATCAGATACCATGAAAGGTAAATTCTTGCTGTGGCTGGGGGTTTGTGATTGAACCCTATAGTGCAATCTACAGGAAATTCAGCTCCCCAGATGTACTGGTCTACTCTTCCTTTAAGGACTGCCCTTGATCTAAGAATAGCATTTCAAAAGGAAATTTGTTTATTTTAACAGACTTTTTTTTTTTTTTTAATAACGAAGTCACTTATTTATCAGAAACAAAGACCAGAAGCAAGTTTATACAACTAGTGTACAAGAATTTAGGGAGTTGATTCAGGTGTCAGGAGACAATAGATAAAAGTATTTTTCAGAAGTTGATACAATTTTAAGGCAGATCTACTAAAAACAAACATTGAGAGTAAGAGAAAAACTATTAGTGATACATTCATCTTCAGGTTGGCACAGGTAGTAGTTTTAATATCAGTCAATGATTTTAGAGTTACTAAATGCAAAAATGCTATATTTAGCCTTTGTAGTCTGTTCCATTGATTAAATGAAGTTTCTGTAGTTTCACTTAGATAACAAATAGCTAATATCTGATTTGTTAGGTGTTTATCTCAAACATTCAGTTGAAATAAATCTATTTTCTATTATTCTTTAGGAGACTTATTTGAAAACTATTGCAGAAATGACGACCTGGTAACGTTTGGAAGGTTTTGTTATGGAGTTACTGTCATTTTAACATACCCAATTGAATGCTTTGTGACTAGAGAGGTAAGCACAATTCCTTTCCAACACTTTATCTGGTTGATCCTTCAACTACATTTAATTCAGGAAGGTTTGTAAATAATTTAATTCTGCAAATTTGCAAGTGCATGACAAGGAATATAATTTATAAAATGTTCTTTTTCAACCAGTGTAAAGAGAAATTTATATTCAAATGTTTACAAGTTATTTTTTTCAAAAGTTGGATTTGAAGATCACATTTGGTGGTTTAGTTTATATTAGGATATGTATAAATATTTATACAACTGCATTCCAAAATGAATGCCAGCCTTTAATAAGGCCAAACTAAGTTGTTTTTTCTTAAAAAGAAATTAAATACTGAGTTTTAAAACGTGTTTTACAAAATTGTCCTTTTGCTAAGATTGTTTCAGAAGTCAACACGTATTGAGGGCACCTTGGAACAGATTTTGATCAGTTTTGTTAGTTTTAAAAAACTAAAATATCTTACTGTGCATAGAAAACCAAAATCAATTTAAGCCATTAGTTTTACAGATATATTTCATTTATATATTTGTACAAATATATTTATCTCTATTTTTACACTATGTAAAACAATAGAGATGGTACATTACATGTATATGGATTTGTGATGTATTTGTGCTGTATATGTCACAAATCCATATATATATGTGGATTTGTGAAGGATGATTAAGTGAAAAAGAACTCACTCTTTTTGTGTAAAATTGGATAACATGGCTTGTTGGGAATCCCTTATACAGTCAGTGAAAAATCCGCTCTACCAGTCAGCAGAAAAACATGATCCTGCTTCACAGTGGTTCTTTCAGCAATCACACTGAAAAGGGCTTAGTTTTAGGATCTATTCCTAGAGGCTGTTGACACAGTGTGCCATGTGAATGGGTCTAATGTGTGAAGTGAAATGCCTAAACACCACAGAGCTTTAAATGCACTAACTAATCGGCTGTGGTAGAGGAAGACCAGTGCTTACCTTATGCCTATGCTGGGGTAAGGAACCGCTCAGCAAAATGGAATAAGGAAATAGTCAGCACTATGTATGTCTTTTACAATTAGTACTTGTCCTCACTGACAAATGTGTAAATCACAGGCCAGTTCTCTATCTTGAAAATAAGAAGGAAGTAGACTGAACTTTACTTTTATGAAGATTTTTTAAATCTAAGAACCTGTAAAGTATTTGCTGTTGTTGGATGCAGGAAATGGTTTTATTTTAGCTTCTGCCCAGTACTTTGGGTTCAAATCTGATCTCTAGATCAGCAGTAACAGATGGTGTATTCTCGTGTGGTTTCTGGTGAACTGCTAATGGACCATCTGAGTCACTCCACCTGCACAGCTTATGTCTTCGGTACTTGGGACCTGTATTTCCTCTCTAGCTGCCATGACAGGAAGACAGAACTAAATCAAGATCTCTCATGGTAGCAAATACTAGGCAGAGGAACCTCAAATACACTTCACTCATTCACTTCCTTTTTCTCTCTCCCCTATCTACACACACACACACACACACACACACAGTTAGCATAAACATAGTCAAAAACATTTCTATTCATAGGTAAAGTAGCCAACCGCACAAAAGGGTGCCAGAAAGCCTGCCCAGACCCCTAATGAATGTCTCTTGCTAACCTGCTCCACTCAGTGACTTTCTACTCTTACAATCTTATGTCAGAGGCATCTACAAGAATGAATTTTAAATATCTGGAAAAGCATTACCAATTGTAAAACCATAAGTAAGTAACAGTTATTAGTATCTCCATTGATTATTAGCAGAGTGATGGCAGTATCCAGTCTGCAGGGAATGTTACTTATCCAGGAATATTACTTAGTACAGCTGGGAGTGTTGGCCTCATTAAGAATTTCTAGCATCTGACCTTCTACCATTTTCAACTCTTGTCTCAGGGGTTCTCTTGCACAGAGTCAACCCTATTCAAACTTTCTCCTCCTTGTCTTCCACAGGTATCATTCCTGTCCTTCTTACCTCTTTTGCTCTTTTTACACTGTTCCCTCAGTCTGTAATTCTGCTCTAAACCCTACCCATGTTTCAAGCCCTATCTCAAGCCAAGGTTGGACAAGCATATTTCAGAATTGCTGTAGAGCCAATTACTCTGAGAAAGGTGGATCTAGGCAACTAAAGCTCTTTCTAGTTCTAAATTCTATTTGATTTTTTTTTATCCAGTCATAAATGGATCACTATTTGCTTTTTATTAGATTGGTTGGATCTCTCCAATCTCCTTTCATTCAGATGATCTAAAATAGCAAGTGTACTTTCTATGAGTGGCAGCCTTGTTGGATCGTATACCTTTTAAGGTAACATGCCAAGATCATTCTTACACTTAAGAAATAGGGTTTTTCATGCATTATGTACCATATTCTGAGTCTGTAATATAACCCACTTCCTGTCTAATAATTCAACAAAGAATGTTTGTTATTGAAATGTGTATGTGTGTCAGTACTTTGGAAAATATAAGACATTCATCTGGCTTAAGATCTGTTGCCTTATTGGTAGTGTTTTATATAGTCCTAAGTGCTATAATATGATATACTTTCTGAATAAGTCCTGCATGCCTCTGAGAACCCCTCTCTAAATAATGTGTTTATTTGGCAGGTAATTGCCAATGTGTTTTTTGGTGGGAATCTTTCGTTGGTCTTCCACATTATTGTAACAGTGGTTATCATTACCATAGCCATGCTTGTGTCATTGCTGATTGATTGCCTTGGAAGAGTTTTAGAGCTCAACGTAAGTACAATTAAAATTTACACCTCTTATCCTAAAGATAAAAATCTCCTTAAAAATACTGTTTATATTTAACAAAGGTTGTATTTTCTTTAACAAAAGTATCACTTTCTGAAATGGAATGAAAATGTGTTAGTTACAATAAATATTACAGTGATGATATTGTATACTTTATAGAACTACATACTTTTTAAAATGCTTATTTTTTTAAATTTTATTTTGAGAGAGAGAAGGGGGAGGTGCAGAGAGAGAGGGAGAGAGAAACCTATGCTGCCAGCACAGAGCCTGATGTGGGGCTTGAACTCACAAACCATGAAGTCATGACCTGAGCTGAAATCAAGTCATCAGATGGTAATCAAGCTCAGATGACTGAGCCACCCAGGTGCTCCTATAGGACTATATACTGTTAGAGCAGTAGTTCTCCAGTGGGAGAAATTTTGCCTTACCCAGCAGACATTTTTGGTTATCATAGTTGGGTGTGTGGGTGCCACTGGCAACTATTGAGCAAAGTCTAGGGATGCTGCCCGAGACTCCACGGCGCACAGGACGGCCCCCATCATAAAGATTTACCCAATCTAAAATGTAGTAGTGCTGAGGTTGAGACATCCTGGTTTGGAGCACTTTTTCATATTTTCTTTTCTTTTTTTTTTTTAATGTTTATTTATTTATTTTGAGAGGGTGAGAGAGACAGAGAGAGAGAGAGAGAGAGAATGAGCAGGGCAGAAACACAGACAGATACAGAGAAAGAATCCCAAACCGACTCCACATGGAGCCTGACACAGGGCTCCATCCGACGGTGGTAAGATCCTGACCTGAGTTGATATCAAGAATCAGATGCTTAACCAATTAAGCCACCCAAGCACCCTTCATATTTTATTTTCTATAATACATAAATATTACTAGGAGCACCTGGGTGGCTCAGTTAGTTGAGCATCTGACTTTGGTTCAGGACATGATCTCATGGTTCATGAGTTCGAGCCCCACATCCGGCTCTGCGCTGACAGTGCAGAGCCTACTTGGGATTCTTTCTCTCCTATACTCTCTCTCTACCTTTCACTTGCTCTCTCACATTCTCTCTCTCTCTCAAAAATAAATTAACATTTAAAAAATATTACTAAAAATAACTATATATTAAGTGGATCTGGAAGTTCCCTTGTTAAATAAAAGTAGGTCTAGAGAGATTCATTAAATATGAATGAATGAAGAGAGTTATACCCCATATTCACTTACTACAGCCTAAGTTCTTTTTCTTTAACATATTTTTTTTCCTTCTCTAGATCTTTCCCTTGTAATCTATACTGCTGTCTTCCAAATCTATGTGCTTGTCATACCACATCTGAATTAATACTGTTTTTTTTTTTTTTGCTTCAACTGGCATGTATTTAAGTTCTGCTTCCAGTGTATCATAATAATGCTTAAAAATCTCTAGTTTCCTACCAGAGCAAGCATAAACCTGTTGCCTCTGTAATCTGACCCCATGCCTTTTGTGGAAATTTATTTATCATTTTCTTCCCCAAATCTACCCTTAGCTCTAGTCAGTCTTATTTTTAGCCTCTGAGTAAGCCATATTAATTTTCTTTTATCCCTTGGCTTATATTTATTCTTTCTTATAATTTTCCTCTCATTTCTGTCCAAATCTTACAAAGATTTAAGGTCTAGTGCAAATTCTAGTTCATGTATTTGTTGATCAAATATATATTATTCCTATATAATTGAAATACAATGATGGGAGGAGGTCAGAAAGGATCCATGCTTTCATGGAGCATACAATCTCAAAATTCAACATGAAAAGTTCAGCTACTATAGAAGTCATGAAGAAGAGAAAGGAAAGTAGATGGGTTCCCAGAAAACATTTGTGAGAAAAGATTGACAGGATTTGGTGACAAAGAGGGATAGAGGGACACATCAAGAATGACTCATTGGTTCTACTTTGTGCAGCTGGGACAGTGATGCCATTGATGAGAAATGAATAGAAATGGATCTACCACGTTAGAGTCATTACTCTTCCTCTTCTACAATCTTTATGGAATTTCTGCTCAGAATCCCATCACTTGTACCACAGGGAGGGCAGACTTTTACGGATAGAATCCCAGGTCATTATTTACTCACTTTGTTGAGAGTTGAGGGATAGATGAAGGCATTATTGTCTGTGTGCAAGACACTGTTCCCTCCAAATGGCATTTGGATTTGATGTTACAGACAAACAGTGGAGGATTCAGTCAATAATGCACTATTGGGAACGTTCTTGTAGCAGACTATATGAAAAGTAGGGAGTAGTCAGCTTCTCAAAACCACAGGAGCCTGGAGAATCATCTATTCCACCAGCAATGGAAAAAAGCTCATAGGAGAGATACACAATAGCAAAAGTAACTTTTGGGGCACCTGGGTGGCTCACTCGGTTGAGTGTCTAACTTTAGCTCAGGTCATGATCTCTTGGTTCATGGGTTCGAGCTCCACGTTGGGCTCTGTACTGACAGATGGGAGGCTGTAGCCTCCTTCAGATTCTGTTTCTTCCTCTCTCTCTGCCCCACCCCTGTTTATGCTTTGTCTCTCTCTCAAAAATAAACATTAAAATTTTTTTAAAAAGGTAACTCTCACCTACTTCCCAATTTTGCATAGACCAAAGGCTCGTAGGTTCATTCAAAATCATTTCAGGTTCTAATCTTGAACTATGGTCTATGTAAGTGGATGACTACTATCTTAAGGAACTAACTTGATTTGTATATTGCTATCACGTATCATGTATTGTTTGAACTGTGCGTAAGCTTTCCTTCCTTACCATAGAATAAGTCTTTGAAGACAAGAATGATACTTGGCTATTTCATCCATCCTCCACAACATATGGCATAGTGCTAAGAACACAGTGCTCATATTACTGCATGGGCTACTGCCCCTTGGGACCACAGATCAGGAACCATTTCCACAAATGTTCCTGAACAGAAGAGGTATTCCTTAGCATAGCACCAGGATATTAAATGTTACCAAAATAAGGTTGGTATTGACAGTGACAGTAATATTTCATCTGTATTGAGGATAGGATCAACAGAACGATCCCCAGCTCTGTTTTCTCTTACTTTGCTAGATGTCTCATTTGAGCTCATATTTGATTGTGCGTGGACCTTTTTAATATTGTAGGATTTGGGTATGTTTATCAACTGCCTGGTCACTCGCTACATGTTGAAAGCCTAACTATTCCCTTTAAGTTAAGCAAGCATATATATATGACTTATTTTTTAGTAATGATATTTTTTGTAAATTTAACCATACTTTATGTTAATTGCTTATCTCTCTGACACTTGCACAATAAAATTGTGAACACTTAATTACATGAAAGGGTCCCTATTGTATTTATGTTGAAAATTTTTTGCAGTTAATACAGAATTCAGTGTGGTAGAATAATCAGATAAGAATATTGGGTGAATGTCTGTTATAAAGTCAAGGTCTGGCCTGGTTTTGGAAAACTTTTTAAAAATTTAAAGCATGATTCTAGATCTTTAGTTTTTTAAAAATCTGGTCATCTAGTTATTCATAAAAAGACAGTTAAAGAAGAGTGTGAAGTTGTCTGTTATGATTTAATAACCCAAGACAATTACACTAGTTTTAAAGAAATGAACCCACAACTATATAGTCAATTAATCTTTGACAAAACAGGAAAGAATACCCAGCGGGAAAAGGAATAATCTCTTCAACCAATGCTGTTGGGAAAACTGGACAGCAACATGCAGAAGAATGAAGCTGGACCACTTTCTTATACCAAACACAAAAATAAGTCCATGTTGGATTAAAGATCTAAATGTGAGACTTGAAACCATAAAAATCCTAGAGGGGAACACAGGCGGTAGCCTATTGGACACTGCCCATACCAACTTCTTTCTAAATATGTCTCCTGAGGGGCGCCTGGGTGGCTTAGTCGGTTAAGCGTCCGACTTTCGCTTAGGTCATGATCTCGCAGTTCGTGGGTTCGAGCCCCGCGTCGGGCTCTGTGCTGACTGCCAGCTCAGAGCCTGGAGCCTGTTTCAGTCTGTGACTCCCTCTCTCTCTGACCCTCCCCTGCTCACACTGTCTCTCTCTCTCTCCTAGAAATAAATAAAACATTAAAAATTAAAAATAAAATAAAACAAATATGTCTCCTGAGGCAATGGAAACAGAAGCAAAAATAAACCATTGGGACTACATCAAAATAAAATGCTTCTTCACAGCAAAGGGAACAATCAACAAAACTAAAAGGCAACCTACAGAATGGGAGAAAATATTTGCAAATGACATATCTGATAGAGGGTTCATATCCAACACATATAAAGAACCTACAAACCTCAACACCCAAAAAATGAATAATCCTATTTAAAAAATGGGCAGAAGACATATAAATGATGGCCAACAGACACATGAAAAGATGCTCAACATCACTGATCATCAGGGAAAAACAAATCAAAACTACAATGAGATATTACCTCACAGTTGTCAGAATGGCTAAAATTAACAACACAGGAAACAACAGTTGCTGGAGAGAAGATGCAGAAAGGGGAACCCTCTGGCACTGTTGGTGGAAACTGGTACAGCCACTCTGGAAAATAGTATGCAGGTTCTTCAAAATAGGGGAGATGGACAGGGAATTGGGTTAAATAGGTGATGGAGATTAATGAGGGCACTTATTATAATGAGAACTTGTGATGTATGGAAGTGTGAATCACTATATTGTACACCTGAAATTAATATCACACTCTGCTAACTGAAATTTAAATTAAAAAGTTTTTAAAAAGAAAAGCTGAGATGGACAAAAGAAATAAAGCATTTTGTGAGAATGTAATAAAGTCGAGGATCTCCATTCTTTTACAGATCACCTGAGACTATGTTTTTTCAATCGACAAAAGGCTTTTGACGTGCAGAACATGTTCAGGTCTTTACTCAATTCCCTTCTGTGTGGACATTTGACACGTTTAATAGAGCCAGATGAGGCGTTATTTCTCTCAATAACTAATGTAGGCTGGATCATGCCACACTTGAGAAGTGCCTCAAGCATGCTGTGTTCTACTCCCCAATGATAGTGTGAGCTAACATGTAGTGAGTATTTACTCTGTACCAAGCGTTTTGCATGCATTATCTTCCTGGATCTGTATTAGTTTTACAGATGAAGAAACTGAGGCACAGAGTGATTAAATAGTTCAGGGGTGCCTGGGTGGCTTAGTCAGTTTGGTGTCTGACTTCAGCTTAGGTCATGATCTCGCAGGCTGTGAGTTCGAGCTCTGCATTGAGTTCTGTGCTGACAGCTCAAAGCCTGGAGCCTGCTTAGGATTCTGTGTCTCCCTCTCTCTCTGCCCCTCCCCCATTGGCGCTCTGTCTGTCTCTCTCTCTCAAAAAATAAACATTGAAAAAACTGTTTTTTTAAAATAGTTCACACTAGTTGTAAGTGGCAGAATGTAGATTTGAACACAGGCTTTCAGACCCTGTAGCCCAGGTTTCTTTTTTTAATTTCCTTTAAATTATGTAAAATCAGTAAGTTCATTTCTGTATCCATTTTTTAAGTTAAAAACCTATGCATTGAATTTACCTATAAGTGAAATTAAGAGTAATCCATAATATATATATGGTTAGACTTTAATAATGGGGTAAAGTAAATACCAGGAGATGAAATAAAATGGAACTGAAAGTTTTCCTCTAAATTAATTTTTAGCTAATAGCTTTTATCTTAGTTAATAATTGTACTTTAAGAATTCAAAAAAAATTTCTACTGTGGCTTCTGAATCATCACTAAGTAGACTAATGATCTTCACTGATGAGATATGTAATAGAATCAGATCTTCGGTTTGCAAATTTAGGGAAATGCTATTACTATAAAATAATAGAGGATAAATTATTTGGGGTTATATTAGTTATTTAATAAAAAGCAAAACCCTATTTAGAGCTTAGCTTCCCTTTTATTACATTGTTTTCATGGCAGTAGACAATAATGACATATTTCCAAAGGAAATGCACCCTCAATTTTAAAGGATTCATTTTAGAAGCAAATAAAGTACATATAAGTCCCATTCTTAGTAACAAGAATCCAGCATCTTGGCTCTAATGTTGCTATTAGAGAAAAGAGGTATCTGCAGTAATTGGGCCCTATGGGCTTCTAACTTGCAGCAGTACAAAGAGAAGAGATGAAGCAGCTGAGGCCTGTGGCCAGAGTAACCAGCCCAACACGCATTGTGTACAGCTTAAAGTAGAGAGAAGAAAGCAAGGCAATTACCCAGTGAGAGCCAACACAGAGAGATTTGGTCATCAGGGTGAGTGAGGCATAGTCCAAGCTGCCAAAGATCTCCTGAGCTAGAGAGAATTTCTCTTTAAGGTATAGGAATACATTTCATGAGTCCAAATTGCTTATAAAGTAGAAATTCAGAAGATGTATAAGCATTTTTTTTGTTTCATTTTCAGCTTCCTTGCATCATCTGAGAGGTTTCTATTCTGGTAGGAGAATTCAGATACTTTTCCAATTCGAATTGCCAGTGAAAATCTTCGACACCTTCTATCATTTCCTTATAGCAAACGGCAGAATGCCCTGGCATCAACAGTGTTATTATCAAAGGATAGTGCTGTCCTGCCTTTATAAATAAGGCTTTATCTTATTGTACCTTAAAAAAAATTAATGTTTATTTATGTAGAGAGAGAGAGAGGGCAAGCACAAGCAGGGGATGGGCAGAGAAAGACCGAATCCCAACCAGACTCCATGCTATCAGCACAGAGCCCAACATGGGGCTCCAACTGACTAACCATGAGATCATGACCTGAGCTGAAATCAAAAGTCAGATGCATAACCAGTGAGCTATCCAGATGCCCGCTTGTCCCTTTAACGAACAGTTATGATATTCACATCCTGTCAAGCAGTTCCAAAGATTATTCCAAAGCCAGCGGTGTATATCTCACACAAAGCAATATTAAATAGATCAAATAAGCAGGACGAATTTACAGGGAATAGAACAGATGGAACTGCTCTATCATTCCACTGAAGATCTTGGGTCCTAACAACAATCTCTAGCAAGACTGAGCTTCCAAATATTAAGAAAGTAACTGCTATCTAGACAAGATACCCAACTGGACTTCTTCCAGCACAAACATCAGCTATATAGTTTTCCCACTAATTGCTACTTTCTCGAATCTTAAGAATTATAGCATAAACAGAACACCCATTGCTTTGGACTGCCCAGCAAGTTAGTTTTGGAAGAGTCCCAAAATGCTGACTGATGACAGCTTCTTAGCAGCAGCTGGTGATGGCTTTCATCCTGATAGTACTCTCAACACTCTGAAGTTCCAGATGAATTAGCATCACGTTTGTTCATGTAAAAAGAGACCCTATGCATATACACATCCCCATACCACATACCTGTATTTATATCTTAATTACTTTTTCATTTTCAAATTTTTTTCAAAGAAATCAAACGGGTAATTATCATAAACACAGACTGGGTTCTACAGTATTTTTCATAACTTAAAAAACACTGTCAGTTTAAAGTGTTATGATACAGCCTAAGGGATCCATAATTCATTCAATTCTTGCCATATGAAAACCAATTCTTTAAATCTGTGTACCTCGGTAGGTACTTATTTTTATGCAGGTGCTATGAATGACAAAATTACATTGTCCTTATATTTTAAATTAGAATACAATTGGGGGGCACCTGGGGGCCCAGCTGGTTAAGGATCCAACTCTTGCTTTCAACTGAGGTCACAATCTCATGGTTTGTGAGATCGAGCCCTGCCTTGGGATCTGTGCTGAGTGTGGAGCCTGCTTGGAATTCTCTCTCTCTCTCTCTCTCTCTCTCTCTCTCTCTCTCTCTCAATCTTCCTTTGCCCCTCCGCAGTTCACTCTCACTTGCTCTCTCTCTCTCCCCCTCAGAATAAATATATAAACATTAAAAAAAAAATACAATTTGGCACTCCTTTCTCTTTCTTATATCTCTGACTGTAGACACATTTTCCATGAAGTGTGGTCCCTCTTATTCCTTAAATATTTAGATACTGCCTGACTCATCTCATTTCATTTCTCTGGACTTCTGTTTCTGTAAAAGATTTAAAAAATTATAATTTTGGAATCATAGTTGTAATATTTCTGGTATGAGGATGGTACTTAGTGTTACACAGTAATTTTAGTAAATGATAATATTGAGAAAATATTTCTTCTAAAATTGTTTTATTTTTTTATTTTTTTTAATGTTTTATTTATTTTTAGGAGAGAGAGAGAGAGACAGCGCGAGCAGGGGAGGGTCAGAGAGAGAGGGAGTCACAGACTGAAACAGGCTCCAGGCTCTGAACTGGCAGTCAGCACAGAGCCCGACGCGAGGCTCGAACCCACGAACCGTGAGATCATGACCCAAGCGAAAGTCGGATGCTTAACCGACTAAGCCACCCAGGCGCCCCTAAAATTGTTTTAAAGTATAATCTGTTTTTACATCATCCAGCTTCAAAATCAGTTTTCTGTGATTTTTCCCTGGGGTAAATCTGCCAAAATCATGTCAAAAAGCTCTCAAACCATAGGTGATAGGTGTATAGGGTTTCATTATACTATTCTTTCTACTTTTCTGTATATTTAAAAATTTCCATTATAACTTTTTCAAATGTAGCAAAACATATTTAAGGAAACCTAGCTTTTAATTCTAAACCAATATCACATTTGCTATTAAGTGTCTGTTTTTAAAAAGTTGTGTTTTATGACTTAAGAGAATATCATTTGTGGGGTGCCTGGGTGGCTCAGTCTGTTAAGCATCCAACTTCAGCTCACGTCATGATCTCACAGTTTGTGGGTTCGAGCCTCGCCTCTGGCTCTGTGCTGACAGCTTAGAGCCTGGAGCTTGCCTCAGATTCTGTGTCTCCCTCTCTCTCTGCCCCTCCCCCACTCATGCTCTGTCTCTCTCAAAATAAATAAATGTTAAAAAAATGTTTTTAAAGAGAATATCATTTGTTATGTGATTATATTTATTATATCAGGAATATGTGTTACATTTTGTTTAATATATAATTCATATTTAATATAATTTTAAAAGTCTATATTGCCTAAAATGGATTAAATTTTAACATTATTTCATTTGTAAAGGGTCTAGTGCAAATGTAGCCTCAAGGGGAAAGTATTTTTTTCTTTTAAGCCAATAACTCTTGGTATTTTTATAGTAGACAACACTACTCCCCATAATTTTCAATCTGACATGCCCCCTCGGGTTGGACTTACCCATAAGCTCATGTGGGGGAGGGTGAATGAGTCATAGTCATTTAGTTCTGCAATTTTCTAGAGTAATTAACATGTTTAGTTTTACTTGAAAGAGAATTTAGAAATGCTCTTTCATGTTAAGTGCCCTTGGGGTAATAGTTACCTTTTTTCATAGCGAGGGGCACCTACTTTCATACAAAGTCAAAAAAGAGGAAAGCTAATTCCCCAGCACACCTCCCAGTAGTCTTCTTGGACACGAACGACAAACAGACCTCTCGTATTTGAACAGCAGAGTAGGTCCTCAGTAATTTGAAATAAGGAGTATAAAGATGTGACTGAAAATATGAGACATTTCAAGAGTTCGCCGGAAATTGGTTGTATCGTCTGTTTTATTTTCTAAATTATTATTTTCTGATCATTTTTTTCTTAGTCTGATATACTATTATATTATTTTATTGTTGTCATTTGTAAATGCATCATCAGAAAGGGGAAAACCTATTGCTAAGTTTTTCTTGGATTATTTTTCCTTCCTTTGTGTGGTTCTACTACACCTATTAAACCTTTATTGTGTACAATGACAAATACATTTTATAAATGTGTTTTAAAAACTGTCCAAGGAATGCTTCATTCGGTAACACATTATTATTTCTTGTTTTCAATATGCAGGGTGTGCTTTGTGCAGCTCCACTAATTTTTATCATTCCATCAGCATGTTATCTGAAACTGTCTGAAGAACCGAGGACACACTCAGATAAGATTATGGCCTGTGTCATGCTTCCTGTCGGTGCTGTGGTGATGGCTGTTGGGTTCATCATGGCCATCATAAATCCTCAAGATTGCACCCACGGGCAGGAAATGTTCTACTGCTTTCCTGACAATTTCTCTCTCATAAACATCTCAGTTTCTCATTTTCAATTAACAACACAACCTTCAGTTTTAAACATCAGTATCTTTCAATGAGTTGACTACTTTCAAAAGTATGTATGTTTTCATAGACTTCTAAACTGTAGCATTTACATGTTTTTAGTCTGTATATTATAAAATTATCATTTTGGCATTTATTATCAAGACTTGGTTTTCTTTACTCTTTAGGCCAATATAGAAGATAAAGAAGAAAAAAATTGTATTTTATTATTTTGTTGTTTTATTTGAAACATAAAAAAAATTAATGACTCGGCTGCAGTAATCTTAATTGTGGGAGGAAAAGTAAAGGCCTTGCCACTTGCTGCCATCCTCTCAAAGCATCATTCTTGTATTTGACAGACGAGCCAACATATTGCATTCCAAAATAAGTAGATGAATATGGGTTGAAATTTTGCGCACGTATCCTTTATGAGAAAAAAAAAAATCGTTGTGTATTTTAAAGTTTACAGAATCAAAGAGAAGGGAAAGTGAAAACTGTTAAAGGGAATAGATATCCCGAGAGCAAAGTGAATGTCTCCATTATAATTTCAACAGCATCCTTTGTTTAGAGGGGAGTGAATTCCTGGAGAAGTGAGTAAAGTTCTTCCTGTGCTAAGAAGCATGAATAACATACTGTATAGAGTAAGATGTGTGAAGAATGAAAAATCCCTCTCAAGTTTTCATCCTGTGGGAATACAATGGTAGTGCCATTATACAGATTATAAAACAGGGGAGGGAAACCCACAAGTTGCTCTGAGGCACAAGCCCAAGAGATCAGTTACATGTCAGCTTTGGACCCATTGATTTCAAGTACTGGTGGGAGTATACAACTGAAAGCTGAAATTTGCAACTAGACCCATGCAAGATGAATCGGGGCTACAGAAGAGGTATTCTCACTCTTCTGGGATCCTCAGGGAGATTCTCAAGTGTGCTTGTGGACTGGATTCTACTTAACAGTCACTAAGATGGAGTTTGGCTTGCAGGGTGTTTATTAAGGATCATCACTAATGGAAGAAGAGAGGAAAGCAGTATCAGGAGGGCGAGATAGAACTGCAGTGCAGGCCAACAAAGCCTCAGCCAAGTCCATGGGGAAACTGGAGCATATGTGGCCCTTTAAGAGTTGTCCCTGTTCAGTTGAAATAGCCAAGTTGTAATACCACTGCCTCCATCGGTCTTGAAATGTGGGCACCCGTGGAGGACGAGGCCTTGGACTAGGCAGCTCTTTGCAGCTGAACAAACCCTACAGGCACCGAGAGGTGGTTGCTGGCTTTTGGTGCCTGGGGCACCACATGCTTCCTTTTAGGGGACTGGTAGGCACAGCTGTGCCCTCCACAGCTGCCCTCAGTTTTTAATGAGGATTTTAAAATATCTTTTCATGAGGATTTCATATCTTCAAATCTATGACAATCTTTTAAAAGTAGCCAAACAAAATTCGGGTACATCAAATCACCTCAAATTTTATTTCTCACCATTTCATTTGCATTTCAAGTTGACAATCCATAGCACTTATTAACCTTTGCCAAACAGAAAATATTACAAGCAGAGTGAATACACGATGTGTTTGTCCAAATCATGGTTAAAAAACAAAAAACAAAACAAAACAAAACAAAAAGAACCCCCAGGAAGTGTATAAAGGATAGTTTCACAGTGGTTTGAATGAAGAGGTGGGAGCTGAGTCATCACACGACTCATAGTAAGAAAGACCTGTGGACACCAAAGAAAGCGATACTTTAGCCAAACCATGCTCAGGCTCAGAGTATGATTTTTGCTTCAATAAAACATTATCCATGCCCCTCAATTAGTTTAAATGCTGTTGGCTATATAGCTTTTCTGTATTTGAGTTGTAGATTTGTTTTTTATAGTTGTTTAAGAATCATAAGGTTAAGTGGCATGTGCCTATTTTTAGATTGATACATGTTTTGGTAAAAAAGTAAAAATAAAAATACTTTGATTCCATACTGAGGGAATGTAAGAAATTTTTGCTGCAGTCTCTCTGCATTGCTCAAGACTAAAAAATGCTGACCTACATAGTTATTAGATAAAGTCAGAAGAGATGAGATTCCAAGAGTGTACAAAGAGAAGTGCATCAAGGATAATGTAATCTAGCACTTAACCATCTATTATCTTGTAGTTTGGGTATTGCTTCAGATACCAAAAGTTAAATTAACCTTGATTATTCAAGTAGGTTAAAAAAAAAAAAAAAAGAAAAACTCCTGGTAGGAACTGAGTATTGCATTGATGCCTAGTAAATATTTTTTCTGGTTGTTTTGTTTTTATTTTTATTCCTAATCAAATGTAGAACAAAATTGCCTTGGACCCAGTTATTAGCTACATCTTTCTTTTTTATACATATATTTAAAATTTTTATTTATTTTTTAGAGAGAAAGAGAGAGAGAGAGAGAGAGATCATGCATGAGTGAGGGAGGGGCAGAGAGAGACAGACACAAAATCTGAAGCAGGCTCCAGGCTCTGAGCTGTCAATACAGAGCCCAACACCAGACTCAAACTTGTGAACTGTGAGATCATGACCTGAGCCAAGGTCAGCTACTTAACCAACTGAGCCACCCAGGTGCCCCTCTACATCTTTCAAATTATGATAGAATAAATCTTAGAAACTCATATCTATTTTGCAGGAATATTTGTCTGTTTCTTTATCTTTATTTTGCTACCATGCAAAACTTTGAGAATCTCCCCCACTTCTATTTTCTACCTCAATTCAATAGGAGATTTCTACTGAAACCCCTTCCCTCCCTGCTACTTGTTGCCCCTTACAAAGCAACCTGAGGACTTTAAACTAATTTCTAAGGTTATTACTACAATTGGAATTATAAAGTGCTTCTTCATTTAAGAAATAAAGAAAGGGAATAGTATACCTACACACTAATGTAAGCATCTAGTAATACATTTCCTTTAAGATTGGATGACACCTGTATAATTTGTGAATTGGATCCTTGTCCATGTCACAATTTATAATATGGCCTTTTGGGGCGCCTGGGTGGCTTAGTCGGTTAAGCGTCCGACTTTCGCTTAGGTCATGATCTCGCGGTTCGTGGGTTCGGGTCCCGCGTCGGGCTCTGTGCTGACTGCCAGCTCAGAGCCTGGAGCCTGTTTCAGTCTGTGACTCCCTCTCTCTCTGACCCTCCCCTGCTCACGCTGTCTCTCTCTCTCTCTCTCTCTCTCTCTCCGAGAAATAAATAAAACATAAAAAAAAAAATTTATAATATGGCCTTTCATCTCAACCCTAACTTGAACCGTCTTCAAATATCAGAGCAGAGAGACCTCCTTGCCTCTATTTCCAACGGTGTCAAGCTGTAATGGTTGTCTCTTGTCTTTCCTAAAAGGACCCTGAAATCCAGGTTATCCAACTAAAAAAATCCCCACTAGTCCTCTGCTGAAGACATACTGCATACATCAGTTTAAATTAAAGATTAATTTATTAGACAGAAGCAGTCCTCTTTCTGGCTTATCTGCTGCCATCTTCTCAGGAAAACAGTATTAGTCTGGTTTGGGTTCAGTTTTGTTTTGTTTTGTTTTTTAGCTGAGCTGGCCGCTGGCAGGACCTGGGCCACCAGATCTTGAGGTGGGGTGCTCATAAATACTAACTGTGCTGGGGCTAATAATTAGCTACACCAATCAGATAGGCTTCTTTAGGAATTTATAATTATTCTGAAAAGTGTATAAAGAATTTGCCCTGATAACAGAGCAAACATGCAGAATGGATGAGAGACATCATGAGCTGGGGAACCATGTAGACTGGGAGAGAGAAAAAAGAGCACATTCTCTGGAGCAGTGGTTATCAAACTTCAACATGTGTCTGAATCTCTTGGGCGACTAATTGAAACACAGATTGCTGGGACCCACCTCCAGAGTCTCTGGTTCAGTGCTCTGGGGTGAGCCTCGAGAATTTGCATTTCTGAAAAGTTCCCAGGTGGCGCTGCTGCTGTGGCTCTAAGATCACATTTGAATATCGTTGGAGGTAGGACATAAGAGAGATACTAGATGGTGCCATCTGTTTAGAGGCTGGGCAAAATACAAACGATGTAGAAATGCTGTGCTGGAGCTCGGGAAGAAAACTAGGCTAGAGACAGAGGGAGAAGAGCTCTGGTACATATTAAATGTCCTTATCCTTTGTCTCTTTGAAAAACCATTTAGAGACACTTACAGAGGGAAGAGGAGAAACCAAGACTGTAAGATTAGTGAAGAGTAATGACACAGGAGGGGAGGAGAGTTAGCAACAAAGAAGAAAACAGAGATTACAGTCTAAAATCAACACAGCTGCCGTGGTTAAACTGAAAGCCTGGTTTGGGGCCGACAGGCATTCAGGGAAGACTCTCTGAGCTTCATAGGAAGAGAAGAAGGAAGGAAATATTCCAGTTCCTTAAAAGTACACCAAGTTTTCCTAGGACTAAACTCTCAATGGAATGTCTTATTTGGAAAATTACATATGGAACAGGAGTATAATTGGACTAGACTCATGATAACATCATGCAGATAAAGAATTCCTGTAGTTGTGTTGTATAGGACACTTTTAGTAATCATTCCACTAATGTTTGCTCACCCACAATGAAGATTATCAATAAATTTACCTTTTTAAGTTTTTATTATATTATTCATTAATAACAATATTCTAAGTGCTCTATGAACACACACACACACACACACACACAAATATAGTCTGTCCATGTCTAACTTCCACCTGATTCTGGATTGTGATCCTTACCTTAATGCCGCAGCCTCTTACCTAAGTATTTTTTGCCTATGGTCTCTTCTCCATTAATGGTGATTTGGGTATCACTGTGAGATTCATCTTATTAAACTAACATTATTAAATTGATGTTTGATAACATCATTTGCTTGCTCAAAATCTTTCCATGAAACTTGTGCTTATTGAATAAAATACAAACTACAAACTCTAGCCTGTATTTAAAACTTTCATAATATGGCCTAAACATGGCATCTGGTCTTATCTTTCTGGAACTACAGGAAGGGACTCTTGAGTCTAACATAACACATTCCTTTACACTAAAACTGCTCTTTGCCACTTTTGCCTTTGCCTCTCAATTCTTGGCATTCTCTCACTTGAATATCCAACCCCTCCCTCTCATCAAAATTCTGTCAATCCTTCGATATTCTCCCAGTGCTATACATACTGAAAACTTTAGCTGCAAGTCAGTTCCTTCTTTGGAATTCTGTGATTCTTATACTTACATTGTCTGAAGAAAACCTCTCTTTCTGTCTAACCAGACTGCAAGCTCCTTGAGGACCAACACTGCTCTAAAGCTTCTTTTTCTTGTTCATATCTCATGGCAAGGAGACCTGAATATAGTAAACACAAGTATTTGACATGAGATTGATGGTGTCAAAGGGAAAACGGTTAATTGTACCAGTAGCCGTATGTATTATTTTATTGGGGTTTTTTTTCTGCTATAATGATTGTCATTATAAAGTAGCATTTTAATGCGATGTAGTCATTCATCTAACAAGGTGGTTTAAATAATTGAGTTGGGTTTCTTCTTTTGCTTTATTATGCACAGAACCTTCAGAGAAATTATTTGGGATAGTCATAAAAGGACTCTTCAAGTAAATACCAATAAGCACATATCTTTTCACTTGTTTTGACTAATAACTAAACATTTACTTATATCTTTTCTTTATTATAAGCTCCTTAAGACCTAAGACCATGTCATATTTAGTCTTCTTTTTTTACCAGCGTATGCTCATTCATTTACTCATTTACTTATTTAGCTGATATTTAATGATTTGAATTTATCTAATTTATATATATTTAACTCCAATTTATCACCCATCAAGAAAACTTACATTAACCCCTTTTTAAATATTATTCTTTAAAAAAACAAAAAAAAACAAGTAAGTGTGAAAACTTTAAACCAAATATGTTTATGACTTAGGCACAGTTATCGCCTTGCCTAATCTCAGCAGACAGCTCAGTCATTGTAGAGAGCGCTGAAAACAAGAGGTGGCTGAGGAGCACACATGCAAAATTTAAGAACAACACTTTGGGCAACATATCAGTTTGCAGTTTTTAAGTTTGAAAGGCTTTGGAAATGTTTATTTCCAAGACACAGTGGCAGCTGTGTATTTATCATTTTTAAATTTTGTTTTGCCAGAGGACAAAGCCAATTCCAGAAAAACAAACCCAGCCCAGGCTTCTTACAGTCAGGCCCCATTGCAAAACAACATTCTTCTTTAATCTTTACATTCTGAGGGAGAAAATAGTAAAGCATTCACAAAGAGAGAGAAAGAGAGAGAGAAAAGAAAATTTACCTTATCCCAGAATGGCAGTCTTTGGGTGACTTCTGACTTTTCTTACACAAGTTTGCATTCTTGTAAAGTCTTAAAAAGAATGTTCCAAGTTACAACGTTTAACTATTGTTCCTCCGTGTATAAAATGTAGATAAGCTGGAATTTGTGTAATATGACCTTGGGTTTTATGTGCTCTGTCTCAGTGCATTATAAAATGAATTTAGATTTATTTAAAAATCTGTGAGAATAAACAAGGGAAGGAATTTACCTTTAAACATTTAGAAAAATTGGGGTGTCTGGATGGCTCAGTCGGCTGAGTGTCCGACTTGGGTTCAGGTCATGATCTTACCTCTCGTGGGTCCAAGCCCCACATCGGGTTCTGTGCTGACAGCTTGGAGCCTGGAGCCTGCTTTGGATTCTGTGTCTCCCTCTCTCTCTGCTCCTTTTTGTTTGTGCTATGTCTTTCTTCCTTTCTCTAAGAAATAAACATTAAAAAAAATTTTTTTAATAAACATTTAGAAAAATAAGGCTTAGAAAACCCTGGTTTTTAAGAAGGAGCTGCTTGATTGGATAAGCAGAGCGGGAGAGGCTCTTTATTTCAGAAGACAATCTGATCTTTTAAAGTAGACATTTCCTTACATACACGTACCCTGTGATTTATATTCTGAATTACATTTCTGGTGACTTTGCTCTCCATAAAAAGAGAAGCCCAGAAGACTTCTGCCTTGCATAAAATTCAAATGTGGGCTCATGGCTTTAAATAGGAGCTGTTCTATCCAAATGGGTAACAGAAGGTTGACCACTATGGTTTCCCAACAAAGCTAACCCATGTGACTTAAATTGTTTCCCCACTCCCCCCGCCCCCCCTGCCCCCAAGGCCTCAAGGCCTTCGGGTCTTCAGCCATTGTAATTTTTCACCTCAACACCAGTACTATTCTTCAAACAACAGCTGTGTGTCTGCCCACTTCCTTTGCACTCTGGATAAATCTGGCCTTTCAGAATTACATTAGAGCAGGCCTGGCAGTAGTGGGTGGATAATCATCTGCTTTTTGTGAGGAAAATCTGAAAAATTTCTCTACTGACTTTCTCAAATATCTTCTATGAAATGATACCACGGCATGTGACATATTGTTGATGGCTTTTCAGTATTTAGAACAGTCATTCCTTAACACTGAGGCATAAATTGAAGAATCCAGAATAATAATTAGGAAGAGTAGCTCTAAACTTTAAGGGTAGCCTTAAATGAGAATGCCACCCTCTGCGCTTCTCTCCACCTCCCTAAATTCCAGCCCAACTTCAGATTTTGCCCAAATGCCTCCTCTTCTGAAAAGTCTTCCCAGCCTTCTCCGGCAGACCATAGCTTTTCTTCTACTCCAAGACAAAGGTATATATCTGATGGCTAATAGAAGGAACAATCCAGTGTAAATAAGAATTTTCTAGTAATTAGAGTTCACTAATGTTGGCATGGGCTACTCTGGGACTTAGTGAGCCTTCTGTGCCTGCAGCAACTCGGAGGTTGGAAAAACAATTGCCCACAATGTCATAGGGGCGGTTCATTGCTGAATAAAAACTGAACTTGACGATCTTCTCTGCAAGGTCTCCTCTAATGTTGACCTTCTAGGTACTGCCTTGTGTCCTCTGATGAAAAAAAATACAGAGCTGTTCTGGAACTGCTTCCTTCTTTATTTTTGGATCTCTTTTAATTTTTTTCTAAATAAATATTAAACAGATTAACACCAGCACTCTTTTTATTCCTTTGCAGTGCTTAGACCATCTTGTACAAAATAATTGTTCAAAAATGTTATGAATTGAACCAAGAGAGCTGGTGTTGATGGGAGGTTAAGCAAGGGAAGGGAGGACAACGTAGAGACCATAAAACAGATATGGAGCAGCACCAAAGCACCACAATTCTAAGGAGCTGGTCCCACTGAAGGACGGGAGCTCACAGGGAGTTAGAGCAATCCTTCAGCAACTTCACTTATTTTACCATTAGGTCAATGTAGAAATTATGGCTGCCATTGCTGACCAGCATGCAGAAGCGGTTCTCATTCTCTTCTGTCTTGTCACCATTCCTGCTTTTCCACTTATGAGAAAGATATTTGCAGGAAATACTACACAAAATATTTAATAATTGTGGAAAATAGATCCATAAGTTCTTTAGTTGCCCCCCTTTCATTGGAAAAAGTTCCATAAAAGAAGAATAGAGCCCAAACACAGACAAGGTAAGACAAATGCATTAAGCCCATAGTGGGGTTCAGATGTGCAGCATCTACTGGTGATCAAGAGCTAGGAGGTGGTTACACTGCTTTGCCCTGAGAAGTATGGTTTATGGATCAGCAGCATTGGCATTATCTGGGAGCTCTTTAGAAATACAGAATTTCAGGGACAGCTGGGTGGCTCAGTCAGTTAAGCATCTGACTTTGGCTCAGGTCATGATCTCACGGTTCATGGGTCCGAGCCCCGCGTCGGGCTCTGTGCTGACAGCTAGCTCAGAGCCTGGAGGCTATTTCAGATTCTGTGTCTCCCTCTGTCTCTGACCCTCCCCTGCTCACACCGTCTCTCTCTCTCAGAAATAAATAAGAACATTGAAAAAAATTAAAAAAAAAACAGAATTTCAGGCTCCACTTCAAATTTAGTAAACTAGAATCTGCATTGTAACAGTCCAACATTGTTCATGTAGAGTTTGAGAAGCACTAATGTACACAGCCTTGTCTTTTGGGAGGGGGCCTTATTGGAATCAACTAGGAAAGTTAGTTAAAGAGAAAACCAACTCCTGGAGAACCTATTATACCCACACAAGGGCTTCTGTTAGTTCTAAGAATTGTGATAACACATTTCTTGGGATTTGGGGAGGAAAAATGACCGTAAATCATGATCTGCGGCTATAACACTCAAGCCTATTTCTGTTATTGTGTTTTTTACACAAGAATCATGCAATCAAAAATTCGTTGTTTTCCCCAACATTGTCTAGAATTGAAACAAACTAGTCATACCTTTTCTTTAGATCAAAATGGCAATTTCTTTTTAACTATGGTAGAAACAATGCTACAAATGACAAATTTTAAGGCATCCTGTTGATTTCTAGTTTGTATGTAAAAAGCCCTAATGAATAAGTCAGAAAGTTTTTTACCATGGGAATGTGCTTTGAATTTATGGCCATATCTGGAGGGGGGGGAGGGTAGAGAGCGGAGAAGATTATCACCACATTAAATATTTTTAAAGCCTGAACATAATAGCATTTATATTTAAATGCATGGAGAGGATAATAGATAAATGTATGAAAGTCACCAAAAATACTCCTTATGTCACTTCTAGATTAAATCATTGATTAAACAAAATATGCACTATCATAAGACATATTCTCCAATGAAGAACAACTTAAAATATATTTTCTTTAATAAAGATGAATATATTTTTACTTTGTTAACATTTAAAGCTTAATGAGGGGCACCTGGGTGGCTGAGTTGGTTAGGTGGCTGACTCTTGATTTCAGCTCAGGTCATGATCTCACGGTGTGTGAGCCCACATCAGGCTCTGTGCTGACAGTGCAGAGCCTGCTTGTGATTTCTGTCTCTCTCTGCCACTCCCTTGCTAGTGCATGAGTGCTCTCTCTCTCTCAAAATAAATTAAATAAATAGATAAATAAGTGAACAAATACTTAATGAAAAAAGTATGCTCTATTTTGAAGCAAACAATAACTGAGTAATATCATTTAATTTAAATTTAGTGAGGTCTGGTATTCAGAGAATGGAGGATATTCCTCATTCCAACCACAAGAACTCTTGACTATAGTGTGAGCCACAAAAAGTCCTTATCTAAGTGGCAGACACCTGGGTTTCCTCAGTCATCAGTGTGAGGAGGCAGGAAGGCTGAGTCCAAAGTTAGAAGGATGAATCTCAACTTTGTCCTTAGTCATGTAAGCAAGTGATTTAACCCCTCCCCCTTTTCTTTAAATAGGCTTCACGCCCAGCACAGAACCCAATGCTGGGCTTGAACTCACATCCCTGATATCAAGACCGGGGCTAAAATCAAGAGTCAGATGCTTAACCAACTGAGTTACCCAAGTGCCCCAATTTAACCTTTTTCCCTCCTTTCTAATCTGTAAAATGAAGAAATCATTATATACTAGGTTGCTATGAGAATTTTTCTTATGCTTATTGATAATGTGAATTACTGTATGCACTATATTACACTTATTTTCTCTCATTGTGGTTTTGGCTTTTATTGGAGAAAATGATATCATGCCTTTATAAATAATGTATGAAGTAACTTTAAAATTTTGGTATTTAACTTTTAATTTTGGTAATCATTATTTTACCTAACAAGTTTTTCATTCTATATTGCTAAATACATTGCTTTTAAGGTTTTTCAATAGTTTTCATAAAAGTCATTCTTCACTTCAAGATAGTTAATACTTTACAAAAATAATCTTCCAGATTTGAATTAATTATAATATACTCACCTTTTAAAGTATTTTTATTATAAAATTATAAAGCACACATTGTAAATATTTTGATTTTGCTAATATTTTGTTATATTATTGTTAATATTTTGGTTTATTACCTTACAGTCATTTTCTATGTAGACTGTGTCCAAAATTGGAATAATGCTATTGTGATATAATAAGAAATATATATTTGGTCTCTGCCTCCAGTTCCTGACACAGAGCTCCTAAAACACTCATATTTTTTTGAAGTAATAGAGATGCTATGAGCATCTTTTGTTCTAATATTTGGTCTTTAGCACAGATTCCTGGTACAAGGGCTTTTAGACCCTGGAATCTCTGGGGTGATAAGAGACTCTTTTTGTATACTGGTGAAATGACTGGTGGCTAGTAGTTCCTAGATAACTTTGGGGGACTATTCCCCCAAATAGTTGTTCATTCAACTACAACTACGGTTGTAGGGGGGTTGTTCACCAGAAAGACCAAGGCATGAGTAGAAGGTTGAACTTTTATCCCCATCTCCAACCTCTGGGGATGGGGAGATAGGCTGAATCTCTAACGGCCTATGATTTCATCAATTATTTCCTAAGTAATGGAACTTCTATAAAAACTCTAAACAACATGATTCAAAGTGCTTCCTGGGGAATACAAATCAAAACTACAATGTGATACCACCTCACACCTGTCTGAATGGCTAAAATTAACAACACAGAAAACAACAGATGTTGGCAAGGATGTGGAGAAAGGGGAATTCTCTTGCACTGTTGATGGAAACTTGTGCAGCCACTATGGAAAACAGTATGGAGGTTCCTCAAAAAATTAAAAATAGAACTACACGATTCAGCAATTGTACCACTAGGTATTTACCCAAAGGATACTAAAGTATTTATTCAAGGGGACACACCCCTCCCAATGTTTATGGCAGCATTATTCACAATAGCTGAATTAGGGAAAGAGCCAAAATGTCCACTGACTGATGAATAGATAAAGAAGATGTGGTATGTAAGGGTGTGTGTATATTATATATATATAATGGAATATTACTCAGCCATGAAAAAGAATGAAATCCTGCTATTTGCAATGAAAGGATGGAGCTAGAGTGTATTATGCTAAGCAAAGTAAGTCAAAGACAAATACCACATAATTTCACTCATGTGAAATTTGAGAAACAAAACAGATGACATAGAAGAGAGAGAAAGAAAAAGAAAGAAGGCAAACCATAGCATCCTCTTAACTATATAGAAAAACTAAGTGTTGCTGGTGGGGAGTAGGCAGGGCAATGGTTTAAATGGGTGATGGGGATTAAGGACGGCACTTGTGATGAGCACTGGGTGTTATATGTAAGCGATGAATCACTATATTCTACTTCTGAAACCAATATTACACTATATGTTAAATAACTAGAATTTAAATAAAAACTTGACACAAACAAAAATATTAAAAAAAATAAATACATAAGTAAATAAATTTTGTGTTAAAAAACAACAAACAAAAACTCATTTATCATCTTTGGAGGACTGGAAAGAATGAATGTATTATTTGAAAACTAATAAGCAAGGAGGAAATCAAGCACTTTTGTAGTCTTTCCTTTACAACCTGTATTACTGGGTAACCAAAGAATAAACTTTCTCTTTATTAAAGTATTCCAAATAATAAATGAAAAGGGAATGACAGAATTGAAATATCACCATTTTATGACCTCTAATGAATGAATAAATGTAAGAAGTGATCATCAATAGTGCTAACTTACAAAAAGAGATAGCCTGATATTGTCAATCACCAATGGAAAACCACAATACCATCTACCTACGTAGTCATAAATAAATAAATTATTTAATTAATTAAAAAAATATAAGTGAACATGAATTATCAGGCCTCTAGATCTAACTTCTAATTTTAGAAAAGAAAAAGAGAAACCTAATAAATGATATCATTGGAATGCAATTGGCAAGATTCAGACTATGGAAAATTCTACAGAGCAAAGGACTTAGTTTCTTCAACAAACTGTAAAAATAAAAACCACAGGGAGAGAAGGAGGGAATGAAAGGGAACAGGAAGGAAGAGAGAGAAAAAAAACTGATGATACTTCAGTTTGTAATGTACTTCTTTTTTTTTAATAGATATACACTGAACTATTTATGGGTGAAATAATATCTGAGATTTGCTTTCAAAATAATCTGTCAGGTAAAAATGGAGGTAGATGAAGGTATAAATGAAACAAGATGGTCCAAATGTGTTAAGTTTTGTATAAATGGGTGACAGTGACATGGGCATTTATTATCCCAATCTGTCCTTTTGTATGTGTTTGACATTTTCCACAATAAAAGTATCTTTAAAATGAGGCACCTGTGTGGCTCAATTGGTTGAACATCCAACTTCAACTCAGGTCATGATCTCGTGTTTGTGGGTTCAAGCCCCACATCAGGCTCTGTGCTGACAGCCTACAGCCTAGAGCCTGGTTTGGATTCTGTCTTCCTCTCTCTCTGCCCCTCCCCTGCTCACACTCTGTCCCCCTCTGTCTCTCAAAAAATAAAATGCAATGTTAAAAAATTTTTTGAAAATCTTAAAAAAGAAAAAAAATACCCTTGGTGTATCCCCCATGAGGGGAGAAGAGGAAGTAAATCTAATCACAAATACCCTTCCAGGCCCACAGAGAAGAAACTGTATAGCTTGAACCTTTCTGAACTATTTTTTGAGCATTAAAAAAAAAATGCAAAGCTTATAATCTTCTGGCCCTTGTGGGAGAAATGTTATCCTTAAGGCAACATGTGTATCCAACTTAAGTATAGTATAAAACAATGGAGATAGCTCTTAGGAGTCCAAATGATACTTATTAATGATACTTCTTTTCCTGGGTGCAGAAATGAAGTAGAAGTGAAAATACCATCATCACATATTCTCCTTTCTTAGCTCTCTGGTATTTCTTTTACATGTTAAAAAATAGTTCACTACAATATAGACCATATAAGCTTATCTTCTATGTTGAAGACTTACAATTATTATCTGCTGTGAATTTTTTAAATAAAAAGCTAGCCAATATTCAAATCAACTAAAAGACATGGAGCTTCCAAATGGGGTGCTCAAAATAGGGCACAAATAGAAATCTCTCCTCAGTGAGTTCCCTCCAACACTTGCTTTGAATATGTTTCTGGATATTCACAAAGCAGGATAGCTGGCCTCAAGATCCCACAAAGAGCATGGTCTTTTTTTTTTTTCCCCACTTTTCCTCCCAGCTATACCCAACCCTGTGCTGTCCCCAGAAACACAACATCCTCAGGATGCATTACATCACATTCACGTACACATCATACATTCACATACGCGGAACCATAGACTGAAACATTTGAAAAGGATCTGAATTTCTGTTATAGTATGAGAAAATTTCAGAATACAAATTATATAGGTCTGAGGTAATTTGCAAGTACACAATCACACAGTCCTCAGTTAACTTGGCCTACGGTTAAAGCCTTAAACAGTCTGTTCTTGGATGGCTTCACCTGTATTCCCCTCTAAGGCAGCTGGCTCCGCCTTTGGCCTTGACTCAGGGTCACTCTCCTTTTTTTGTGAGGCAAAGCATCACCTCAGGTCTCCCTTGAGTTTTACTTCTACAGATTTCCTAAGCCTCCAGAGAGCCAGGCTCCTTTCCAGCCCGGGCCCAAGTCAAGTTCTCTGCACTCGCATGGAAAATGTTCTGGCAGCTCCAGATGTGAGCTGAGAATTTTCTGACCAACATTCCTCTGGAGTCTGGGCAATGGCAGTTTACCTGATCTAAACATCCTCCCTTAATGAATATGCTCCACATATCTTACCATTATTGTATATCTTTCCTCTCCTTCCTATGCTTTAGACTTTCAAAGACCTTCTATCAGTCTCTTTTTTTCTACTCCTCATCACATACACCTAAGGGCTTCCTACCACCACTCTCCACTCTAACTTCTAATCACAGTTTCCATGAAAATGCCCAAGCTCTAAGTGTATCCTTGGACTTGTAAATTCTGCCTCACAGTTGAACCCTTATCACAGACACTTTGGTCCAGCAAAACATGAAGAATCACATCTCCCAACTCAGATGAAGATCTGTGATGCTCATGGGTAGCAAACACACCTGGGAACTACCCAGCCCCTTGGACCCTCCCTTCAGAGAACTGGCTTTAACTGTCAGAGCCCCTTCTACTCCTGTTCTTTGTACAGAGAACCATAAGGGCTTGAGAGGAACTATATTCCTGGGAAAAACGCATAGCCAAGTACTGACTTGGGTGGGAGTTTGACAGCCCAGACTACCTCAAAGTGGGACATGTCTGATATGTAGTTTATGTTCCTGAGTGTGCAGTGGAATCAGTCTGAGGCTGAGAAATCACTTGAAATTTCTCTCTTGCTCATTTCCTTCCCCCTTTTCAATACTGCTTCCTCCACTCCCTTACCTGCTTCTCCTGAGAGCACTTCCTTTAATAAATCCTGGATATATTTATATAGGAATCTTTATCTCAGGGTCAGCTTCTGGAGAGGTCAAGCATTTAGTTACAGTCAATCCCCTGAATTAGACAAAACTGAACCTTCCAGATTTACCAAAATTTGTACCTCAGTACTAGCCAAAAAGCTTTAGAAATAAAATTATTCCCCACTAATTTTTTACAGTGTATATTTTCTTAGGTGATAGATTTTTTTAAACTTGTGTCTAATTTTCATATCATTAAGAATAAAAGTTAGGAGTGTGTATGTTTAGTATAAAATGCAAGGACAAAGGAAGGGTTTAATTTATCTAAAAAGAAGCCTGAGTACAATCCTTTGACCTGTACTTTGCTCCCAAATATATGGATTATTTTCCTTTATATCACATTTCAGAAATATGATCAGTTCTAAAAGCCACTGCAGACAATTGGCTTTTGGTGTTCCAAGTTTATGCTGTAATATTTAAATATAAATATGTATATAAAATTTTATATTTTGAAATTTTCACTTAATATTATATCCTTAAAGTTTTTTTCATGTTATGGACATATTTTCAAATACATCAAAATCATATTAATGGCACATTTTTATGGTGAATAAATTTACCTTAATTTTACTTTTTCCAATTTTTGTCNGGAAGGAAATAAACCAAAAATTATATTTATATTAAAGTTTTATATTAAAGTTTATATTTAAATATAAAATTATATTATATTAAAATATATTAAAATTATATTAAATATAATATAATATAAATTATATTAAATATATATTAAGATATATATTTAAATTAAAGTTTTTTCTTCTTGTCTATATTTTTAAGGTTATTGTCAAAAGAATATTCTATTTTTATAATGCTACATTTTAAATATAATATAGCCAATTTAATCAAAGAAAATAGCAAAATTTCTTAAAATATGTAAGCTCACATAATTTTTATTGCTTTCCCAGTACATCCACTCTTAGCCCATAAAGGAAATTTTACAGTATGGATGTTTATATTGAAACTCACAAACCACACTTCCCCCACCTAGTAGATGGTCTGATAAGGGAACACAACTCACATTTATTAAATAAATGATGTTTTATGGTTGAAAATAGCTTTTATTTCACTTTGTGTTCCTTAACTGATTAGGCAAGATATTTCACAACGAGTAATGCCAGCAGAGGCAGGCTTTTTGGTGCTTATATTACATATCGAAATTCAAAATTCATATTCCCATGCAAATACCCCTAATTAAAAAAAGGTACATCTACTCACATGAACATGCTCAACATTAAACAAAAACACATACAAGAACTTCATATTTGTCTCCCGTAAATGCAAGCATTAAAATGGTAATAACTTGTGTTTGGGATTTACATTTATTGTTGTAATCTCACTATCCTTTCAAATATTTAGTCACTGCTTTTAATGTCACAGTTCTATGGAAAACCTGTATTTTAGAAAGTGCTTCATTGACTGTTGAGCACATTTGACTTCAATTTCAGGATCCTCATACTTCAAATGTGAACTTGCCTTAATCCACCGGAAAGAATGTAGACACTTACGGAGCTAATTTAAAAAATTGAGTACTTTTATTTGAAAAAAGTTGTGTTCTCATATCAACACCAGATAAAATATGGCTTAGTGTTGATGTAAGAATTGCAGTCATTTGCAGGAGAAGTTTCCACAATTATTCTTCTTTAAAGTTTTGTCAAATAGATTAAATATATGATATCTTTATATCAACATTCAAAAAGCACTAAAACATCTGTAAGAGCATTATATCACCAAAGTACAGCTCCACTCAATTTTCACTTGGTAATCACTATCATGGTTGTTTTATTTATTTATTTATTTATTGTCTAGCTGCTCTGTCTTCCAAGAGTAAAACCATAGCAAGAATGGGTTTAATTCTTAGCAACAAAAATTAAGGATCACAGCACAAGTGGTTCTAAGAGAGAAGTTTATAGCAATACAGATGTATTTCAAGAAACAAGAAAATCTCAAATACACAAGCTAATGTTGCACATACAAAGGTAGAAAACAATACAAAATGGAAATGAGCAGAAGGAAGGAAACAATAAATATTAGAGCAAAAATAAATTATATAGAAACTTAAAAAAAAAACAATAGAAGAAATCAATGAAACCACAACAAAGTGGGATTTATTCCTGGGTTGCAAATGTGGCTCAATGTCTGCAAATCAGTCATTGTGATACATTATTAAGGATAAGAACCGTGTGATCCTTTTAACAGATGAAGAAAAAAGCATTTGACACAGTGCAACATCCATTCATGATAAAAACCCTCAACAAAATAGGTTTACAAGGAACAGGCCATTCTTTTACAAGGAATAAAGGCCATCTATGAAAACCTCATCTAACATCATCCTTAATGGGAAAAAAAAAGAGAGTTTTTCCCCTAAGGTCTGGAACAAGACAAGGGTGTCCACTCCCACCACTTTTATTCAATATAGTACTGGAAGTCTGAACCCTAAAGACTCCACCAAAAAAACTGCTAGAACTGAATGAATTCAGTAAAGTCACAGAATACGAAATTAATATACAGTAATCAGCAACATTTCTATACACCAATAATGAAGCAACAGAAAAATAAATTAAGAAAACATTCTCATTTACAATTGCACCCAAAATAAAAAGATACATAAGAATAAACCTAACCCAAGAACTAAAAGACCTGTACTCTGAAAACTATAAAACACAAATGAAAGAAATTCAAGATGACACCAAAAAAATGGAGAGACATTTTATACTCATGGATTGGAAGAACAAATATTGTTATAATATCTATACTATCTGAAGCAATCTATACATTTAATGCAAACCAATTAAAAAATGGACAGAAGACATGAATGGACATTTCTCCAAAGAAAACATGCAGATGGCCAACAAACACATGAGAAGATTCTCATCATCACCAATCATCACGGAGATGCAAATCAAAACTACAGTGCGATATCACCTCATACCTGTCAGAATGGCTAAAATCAATAACACAAGAAACAATAGGTGTTAGTGAGAATATGAAGAAAAGGGACCTCTCTTGCACTATTAGTGGAAATGTAAACTGGTATAGCCACTGTGGACAACAGTATAGAGTTTTCTAAAAAAGTTAAAAATATAACTACCTTATGATCCAACAATTGGACTCACTGGGTATTTACACAAAGAATACAAAAACACCAATGCAAAGGGTACATGCACTCTGATGTTTATAGCAGAATTATTTACAATAGCTAAGATATAGAAGCCAGCCCAAATGTCCATTGACTCATGAGTGGGTACAGAAGATGCAGTGTGTGTGTGTGTGTGTGTGTGTGTGTGTGTGTGTGTGTATACATACATACAATGGAATACTATTTAGCCATACCAAAGAATGAAATCTTGTCATTTGCAATGGCATGGATACATCTAGAGGGTATAATGCTAAGCAAAAAAGTGAGTCAAAGTAAGACAAATCTCGTAGGATTTCACTCATATGTGAAATTTAAGAAAGAAAACAAACAAAGGCAAAGAAAAAAAAGAAGAGTGAGAGAGAGAGAAAAACCAAGAAACAGACTTTTAATTATCGAGAACAATCTGATGGTTACCAGAGGGAGGTGCATGGTGGGATGGGTGAAATAGGTGATGGGAATTAAGGAGTGCACTTGTCATGAGAAGTACAAGGTGATATATGGAAGTGTTGAATTACTATATTGTATACCTGAAATTAATATAACACTGTATGTTAACTAACTGGAATATAAAAAAAGAAATTTAAGGCATCAAATAAAGGTTCATAGAACAAACAACAATAAAAAAGGATGATTTCATATGAAACAGGCTACCATAGCAAGAAGGTCGGGATAGTCTGTCTCAGGGCATCTGAATAATAGAGTAACTGTCAGTATGCAGTGGGCACATCTAGTTTCAGGCTGAACTGTGTCATTTCTTGAAAACCCTTCTAATAACATAAGCTTGTGATTATTCATGGAGGAAACTCTTTGGTATCATTTACAAAATTTGACCTCTACAGCTTTAGCTTTATGGAAAGAGTGAGACAATCTTATTTTCCAGGCAATGATTTAAGAGGGAAAACTATTTTACAAGGTACTAGATCTTGATGTCCTACAATGCAAGGTCCAATAAAACAAATGAGTTTTTTCTTCACTTAAGAGTTAGTTTCAATGGATTCAGATTTAAAAATATATAGTAAAATACACATGTACATTAATGAGTTATTTAAGGGAAGAGTTAACATTTTAATTGCACATTTGATTAACGATGCCTTGCATGAAGTCAAAGAAGAAAAATCAGTGTGAATGACCTCTGAATCAAAAAAACTGCAGGCTGAAATGTCTTTAGTTATTATTTTGGCTGCATAAAGTCTGAAGCAACAAAAGAGGTTTCAAAGTTATTTTATAGAACCCATAGGACTTAATATATCATAAGCAGTAAGGTCTTGGAAAGAATTATGGCCACTTATTTAGATTAAAACATGGCAACTAGTAATAACATTATTCTAGTTGTAGTCATCATGCACAACCCATCTTTGCCAACTTCATGAAGCAATGAAAATCAAAAACAAAAACTTTTTATTGAGTTATTCTAGTAATTCTGAACAGCTGCAACTAGTCTACAAGAGCAAAATTTTTGCCAAAGATATTTTGTCAGTCCTTTATTTATCATCTGTTTCAATATTCTTTATATGTAAATACCAAGTAGGGGCGCCTGGGTGGTTCTGTCGGTTAAGTGTCCAACTTTGGATTGTGGTTCTTGGGTTCAAGTCCTGTGTTGAGGTNTCACTCAAAAGTAAAAAAATGTAAAATTTTTAAAAATTTAAATACCATGTAATCTTCTTTCTTATTTCTCAGAAATATGAATGCAACTAGACAGGCCAAAGATGATGTCAGGCTTTTCATACTGTCTCTTATTCATTAATCATACAATATGAAACACCAAGGGTACTTTACTAGTCAAGAGCAGCACTGAGGCTTAAATCCTGGCATGGTTTGTTGCCACAAGGTATAAAATGTAAAGCACCCCAGAGACCAAGGATTTCTCCCAACATGTGAAGACTGCTGTAACATTCTTTTAGCTTTTGCTGTTTGTTCAAATATAAGCAAGTACATTGTGAATTTTAGCTCACCTATTCTTTAGCCAGTTTCTTTTGCCCTACTTCCCTCTCTGCTACTTAGAGATTCACCCTAGCTGCCTCTTCCAACTCTAGTCTGAGGAGTGCCCTTTGTTGCCCTGGCTGCTCACCAAATTCACCCAGGAAAGGCCAAAACAAATAGCACCATTGAGAGACATTACAAAATGGTTGTCACTTTGCCAGAAGCTCCAGCTGACTCACAAGCCCTCAGGGGGTCTCTAGGGATAAGTTGAGTCTAACATTCAAGTCTCCAGACTTTCTGGAACTCTGCTGCCCAAGGATCAATGCTCTTCTCATAGGCAGAAGGTAAGGATAATTTCAGGATGATTTTTCTGACTGATTTACAGAGCTTGCCCATGGCCTCTGAGTATAAGAGAGGTAAAGACAATGTCCTTTCAAATGCAGATGGGTAGGTAAATGACTGCCCAGTCACACCTGGAACCTACAGCACTTCAAACATCCTGGGTTATATATAAAACTCATGTTACAGTATTTTTAAGCAACGTTGGGCTTAACTAACAATGGACAACCATTGGAAGGCTTTGAGAAGAAGAGCTGTGTTTTTTAAAGGTTATTCTGGCTGCCCTGCAGAATACAAGCTGAAGAGGATAAGAATGAGAATGACGAGATGAGTCCAGAGTCCTCTGTAGTGGTGTAGGTAAGAGAAGACGGTGGGTTGCTTTAAGTTGTTGGCATGTGTGCAACGTCTACAAGAAGAGTGCTCCACTTTAGAAGAGTTTATCTGAGGACCATTTTTGTGGCAATAATCACATAGCATAACTGATTACAAAGGCCACGTCTAATACCCTAATATACAACTGTGTCTGTCATCTGTATATAATAATGTGCCTATTAGCTAACCTCTCTGTCCTTCAATTTCCTCTTCCATAAAATGGCTTAATCATACTACTTACCTCATGAGGTTGTTTTGAAAATTAAAAACATTAATACATGTAATTCTCTCAGAACAGAGTTTTGTACATAGAAAGTATAAATAAGTACATCTATTATTAACTTTCTCATCTCTATATTACAGAGTGACAAAAGGGAGGACATAAATAAAAGTTTTTCAGAATTTGCATAAAATCATTAAATTTTACATGATAATGTAAAAAAAAGGATAAAAAGACTATCTTGTTTACCCCATCAATAAATATTATGAACCAGTCTTTCTATTTATTAACTCTGACCTTGCAGATTGTTGCTATTGAACAACATTCAGTTTAGCTCATGGCTGATTCCTGTCCTCATTTTTCAAAACACAGAAGTCTTTGAAAGACACAAGCAATATTTTGTTATCCTAACAATTTTCCTTACAGGAA
Source organism: Crocuta crocuta (assembly GCF_008692635.1). Classification (NCBI taxonomy): domain Eukaryota; kingdom Metazoa; phylum Chordata; class Mammalia; order Carnivora; family Hyaenidae; genus Crocuta; species Crocuta crocuta. The sequence continues at coordinate 1,539,257 of NW_027528877.1, read as the reverse complement.
TAAAGTGAGGGCATTTCTTCTCTTCTTGTGTCTTAAGGAAACTGACATTGCCCCTGGCTCCTCCAGGGCTGCAGCTCTTGGTAGCACCCCCTAGACCTTGCCCCTAGAAATCAATGGCCCCCTCATCATGGTACTAGCTCCATCCTGAGTCCAGCTTCTGGTTTTGGGAAACCACATATTCATATATTGTCCTTTCCAAGTGAGAGTGATTAGAACTTCTCTGGGTTGCCTTAACAAACCCTTGTTTATCCTCTGTTTTCCATCACCTGGATGATCAGTTCCCTGTATTTGAAAGATTGAGGGTGGTTTCTGTTTTTCTGGCTAGTTGCTGAATGATAGAATATTCATGGAGGCAATAGAGTAGAACACAATGGCAAAGATCAGAGCCCACTATTCACAGAATTAACATAAAGAGGCAGCGAATTTGGGAAAGATACTTTACCTACCGTGAACTTTCAAAATAAGTTTAAATAATGTTTAAACTTTTGTTATAAAGATAGGCTGCTGTGGCACCTGGCTGGCTCAGTCCGTAGAGCTTATGACCCTTGATCTCAGGGTTGTGAGTTTGAGCCCCATGTTGGGTGTAGAGATTACTTAAAAAATAATATCTTAAAAAAAGACATGGCTGCTATTTTAGAAAATGCGTCAAAAATAAAAACATTTCTATTAATATATCTGTCCTATGTTTATTGTGTATTTTATGGTAGTATTTAGGATGTTTGACGGGGGAAACATATTTGCATTTAACCAACTAAATTTCACCTCATTAGATCTGAGCTATTAAAGATAGCATAGATACCAGTTAAACATTAATGTTATGACAGCGGAGCTTTAAAGAGGTGGGAAGGAGAGGAATGAGGATCTATTAATCAAAATGAGTTTTGATTTGACCCCCCTCTTCCATTTCAGTAGTCTTCAGAAAGACTAGTAGGAGGCAGTGGCAGTTACTATGGGAGGAACAAGCAGCCTTTGTAATCCAGAGGCTTTCTGCTAGCATTAAACAAGAAAACAGAGGAAGAGAGAAGATAGTTCCTTTAAAGAGCAAAATAGATATATTCCTTTGAAATATACTGAGGCTACCAACTTCATATTCCATCTTAATTCCTAAATAATTTCTCTTCAAAGACATATCTCTGGGGCTTTCTCTTTTTTATCCATGAACACTGTTTGTATACTGCATACAAGAATACCAGGATGTTGTTCACATGACTTCAATTTAATCTTACAAATCAATTATATTCTGCATGGTAATTGATCTATTCCAAAGACCTCAGAAAATGTGAATTAAATGTTCAAGAATCATTCAAGTTGAAATCATTTATGTCTAAAAATATAAAATATTCTAGAATTTTAAAGAATATGAGGAGTTTATCACATCAATTATTTAGTCAACGAAGAAAGTGTATATGCCAACCAACAATCATTAGGAATTCATCTATAAAAATCATTATTAAAATGCATTCCTTAATTTCTCTTCATTACTTGCTATCTTCTTAGTGGCTATTCTATTACCTTAGGATTCCAGGAAAAGATCAAATTGCAATGGGGTCTTGCCCCCAAAGGGAAGAAATACCTTCAGTTTCGCAAAGGCTATAGGCAGCCTGCCTTCTGTGCTGGAGGTCAGAGAAGAGTGAAGCAAACTCACGCTTGTTGGTAATGCAGAGTCGAGTTGGCAGCTCTCTCCTAATGACTGAATTCCAAGGCCAAATAGCTCTGCAACTTCTTGTTGCGTTAGCTTCTGTCCCATGGAGCACAATTTGGAGTGTTCATTTTTAAAAAGATTTAAAATAATAATGTTTTACAACTTTCTACTACAGTAGTTTAAAATCAGAATATATTAAAAAAAATCAGAATATATTATATCAAAGGCTATCTCAGTTTGAAGTTGTTATAAAGCATCAAAAACATTACAGTGTAATTAATATTTTCTATTGGAAAGGTCTTTCTATCTCTTGCCCCTTCTTCCTTTTACTTTCTCCTCTTCTCCTTTCTCCCTTTCATTTTATTTCTCCTCCTTTATTCCCTCCTCTTCTTTCTTCATATTTCTTTATTTAGCATAAACCTGGTCCCTAACACTCCCTCAAGTGCCAACCCCAGCCCTGATACCTACTTATTTCCTTCTCCACTAAACATCTTAAAATTTTATATATACTTACTTCCTAGCTCTTCAAACCATTTGAAATTGAGACTTCACCACCACATTTCAAAATTTAAATTGTTGGGGTGCATGGGTGGCTTGGTCGTTTAAGCATCTGACTCTTGGTTTCAGCTCAGGTCATGATCTCACAGTTCATGAGTTCAAGCCCTGTGTCAGGTGGTGTGCTGATAGTGTGGAGCCTTCTTGGAATTCTCTCCCTCTCTTTCTGCCCCTTCCCCACTTATATTCTCTCTCTCTCTCTCTCTCTCAAAATAAATAAACCTAAAAAAAATTTAAGTTGCATTGTTAACTATGAAAGTTCGTGACACTATCCTAGTTTCCAGCAACTGACAAAATTAATAATGACAATGTTCAAGTATTATTTAAAAAATTCATCAGCTATTGGAAACTAATTATGATGTACCATATCCCAAATGTAATTTATACACTATACGTGGACTAAAATCAGCTTTTGTATTCACATAACAAAATTTCTATAGATACCAGAAAAACTCACTTTGAGTGATAGACTAGTTGGGGCCATAGGTTTACTGTGGGCGAAGCCTGGGTGTCCCTTAAAAGAAATTAATATTGTCATTATCAATCACAGGAAATGAAGCCTAAGGGAAGGAGACCTTATGACGGGCTGAGGAAATAAATATTTAGTCTATCTCTAGGACTGGTGGTCTATGTGGACTCTATATAGAAATTCTGGTGTTGCGGGTGAACTGCCCTGGTCATGTGATAGCCAAGAAGATAAAGCTGGAAGCCAGCAGCCCTCAATCTAGAACAGTTGTAAAGATTCTATGTGTTTTCCCTCCATTGTATCATTTTGTACTCTTGCTGCTTTTTTTTAAAAAGGCATGCCCTTGTCTCAGTTGTGCAATGAGTAATTAGAAAAAGATCTGTGTCTCAGTCTGGACCAAAAAGATAATGAATGCAGCACTGCCTTCCCCAAGTCTGGAAAAGGCAGGGTGGCAGTATCAGCAGCATCAGAGGCAGCATCTCAGAGGGAAAATGAGGAGACCTAGCAAAAGGCAGAGGTGGCCTTGTCTCTATGTACCACTGAGGAAATAAGCAGAAACTCAGGAGAAGCTGAGGGATTTGATTCCTGACAGAATCAACAGGAAGTCAAATGAGTGTAACTTGGATAGCATTTATGTCCATATTAAGTTTAAAGAAGATTAAAACTAAATCATAGAACTCCCGTAACAGAAAACTATACAGTGGATTTTATGGATTTTAATCCAACACAGTAAACATTCATTTAGTGTTTTTTTATGTATACAGAAGGAAGTTATAGACTGTGTTCTTGAGAAATTTACAATCTACGATGCAAAATTCCAAATAAAAAGAAGAATTAATAAAGGCCTTAAAAGCAGCTCAGAATTTACTGGGTATACACAAGGAGAAAAATCGTATTTCTGAGATGGGAATTCAGGTAAGGTTTAATTTGCATCATGAAGAGGGGAGTGATGATGGAATCCAAAGAAGAATCCAGGAGACACAATATAGGTGTGAAAACCACTTATCTCATGCACCAGTTGGGAATTGGGGTTAGGTATAAGCAACAGAAAACCCAATGTCAGTTAACCAAGTTAAAGTTTAGTCTTTGTGCCCAACAGGAATTTCTGGCCAGTTGACAGTGCAGCAGCTCTCGGGACTGTCTACACCCCAGGCTCTGTCCTCTATTTGCTCTACCTTCCTTAGTGTTCCAACTCTCACCCTGATACTTCCAGGATCATTCTGGCTTCACTAGGCATCTCAGCTCTTGCTTCCTAGAGGATAAGGAGGAAGAGAGAGACATGGAAGAGACAAGAACACGTTGCCAAAACCACCACTTAGGTCTCCTTGGCTAAAAGTATGTCAAAGGCTCATCCCCTGTTTTCAGTGAGGTTAAGATATGGAGTTTTTGTGTTCTTTTTCTTTTAGCTGGTCACACTGTTAGACCCCTCCCCCAAAATAAAAATTACGGTTCTGCTAAAGATAAAAAGGAGGAAAGAGTATTAGGTTAGCAACTATTAAGATGTGCCAACATCCCACTTATTAATTATGCAGCCTAGGATTAAAAAAAAAAACAAAAAACTAACATTTCTGTATGACAGTTTCCTTACCCGTGAAACGGTTATAATAATATCTGCCTAGTAAATGTTTGGGTGAGGATCAGGGACCATGTATTCAAAATGTTCAATATAGTCCTGACAAGTGATAATAAAGTATATCTGCTATTATTGTTTAGTTAATTGTTTTTTTTTTTTAGTTGGTTGATTAGGAATTGAAAGAGGAGTCAGGCTTCAATACATATATACTGGAAGAATAAAATTTTAGATGAAGGAAACAAGATCACAAAAACATGGAATTAGAAAAAAAATATGTAAGGGGCTCCTGGGTGGCCCAGTTGGTTAGGCATCTGACTTCGGCTCAGGTTATGATCTGCAGTTCATGAGTTCAAGCCCCAGGTCAGGCTCTGTGCTGACGGCTCAGAGCCTGGAGCCTGCTTCAGATTCTGTGTCTCCCTCTCTCTCTCTAGCCCTCCCCTGCTTGTGTTCTCTCTCTAAAATAAATTTAAAAAATAAACATTAAAACAAGAAAAATATGTAAGAAAATTTAGAGTGTGCTCAGGGAATTTTATATAGTTTGGAAGACTCTCACCCATGCGAAAGGGAAAAGGTGAACGGTAATACTAGGAAGTTAGTATTCTGGGTCATAAGATGAGTGTTGGCAGTGGGGGCAGGGCTGGAAGAGGGGAATAAGAATGAGGCCAAAGGTTTGATGCCTTGGCAGATAGTGCGGAAGGAGTGGAGGTTTCAACACAAGATTAAGTCCAAGCTATGCTTCATGCTGACCACTGTGACAGCAGTGCATACGATATATTTGGCAGCTGGAGAGAAACCAAAGCAAGAAGACCAGGAGAATTAATTTATACCCAAAGAAAACATAATAAAAGCCTGAAGTGAGATAGCAGCAACAGAATAGAAAAGAGGGACTGATTCAGGAGTCATTTTTAAAGCACTAATTACAGAACTTGGCATCCAACAGGATAGAAAAGGTCAGGGAAAAGATGGTGCCAAGGTAGTGAGCTCAATGTCGAGCTTCGTGGTGTCATTACCCAGGGTGGAGGGTAGAGAGAGCAGGCCAGGGAGAGAGAGGACCACATTAAAAAGGTGGAAGGAAAGAATGGAGAGGGAGGCTGCCGGGAGAAATGGAAAAATACTGAGAGTAGAAACATTTAGTCATGAAAAATAAGATGTATAAAAGCAGTTATTCCTAGGGGTTGTTTAATCCATAAAAGGAATTTTCTCAGGCGAAGTAATGAATCTGTCACAGCGAGATGCCTAATCCGAGTCATGTGCTAATCTGACTGTGTGGGGAGGCACCACCTATATGCACTTTAGAACCTTTACCCGCTGTTGTAATGGCATTATCATTATCATAGAAATAATCCAAAAGTAGGCAAACGTGTTTCTGAAGGAAATTCCCACTTCTTAGTCTATTCCTCTGGAAATATTTGGGCATAGTTTGCCCTTCTTAGAGGCAGAGGAATGAGTTAATTTACCTCTTTAGGATCCCTCACAACGTTCAGATCTTGTGATCTTGGACTCTGGGCTCAGTTTCAGCAGTTAATGGTCACAATGGAAACCCAAGGCGAAGGCAGACTGGGGAATTGCTGCTGAAATCAAGGTACTTTGTCACTTTGAGAAGAACAGAGTAAGGAACATAAGTGGTCTATTGACAGAATTGTTTGCTTATCATTTTTGGCACCTGGCATTTAAAACCAGGCAGGAAACACCTTTGAAAAATGATAATCCCAAACAGTTTAGACTTAATACAGTACTTTCGTCTCCATTTCTGGGATTTGGGGTCATTTAGATTTTAATATTGTAGCCTTAAATCATCTAAACACATTCTTAAGTTTGCAGTAAGGGATAATTAGATTCTAGGATCATATTTTTGAAGAATTATTCTGAAAATGCTTTTAGTGAAAGCATTTATATAGACACAAATCTTTTCAGTAATTATTCAGTATTATTTCAAGTCAAATCCTTGTTAGTTTCAAACTTCAGAAACCCCTGTGTAAAACGTTATGTGTTTTCTTCCAGTATTTTGGTTTACTTTAGAGATACTCATTTCCCCCTAAATGAAGTCACTGGAATTTATTACAGTATTTAATTTGGTACTGGCTCTGCCCTAGACACTTAATCAGCCCTGATGTAAAAAGGTATAATCTGATTATGCTAAATTTTCTCACCTGTGATTAGGACTAACTCGTTTCAGGAGTCAAAGTGATTGTAAATAAATTCATATTAGAGGGCTGAATAATTGCAAATCTTGTTTTTCTCATCTTTTTAAAATTTTATTACATTTGAGGTTATAGGTCCCGTGAGTTTATGGTACTTAACCTAAAAGCAGTAAAAGTGCTAAGCTGGGTATATAATGATATGATAAGTCACCTTATACTAGGAAAAGACTGTTGGTAGCCGGCTGCAATGCAACTAAACCATCCTCTCTCCTCCTTCATATTTGTGCAAGTACTCTGTTAGTGGGAACCTCACTTGAGGCTCTCAACTGCAAAAGTAATAATATCTTGGTATACAAGACCTACCTTGTAGGGTTCTTTTGCCAAAAAAATTGGAGATTTTTTTTTCTTACATTTTTTTAAATGTTTTATTTATTTCTAGGAGAGAGAGAGAGAGAGAGAGACAGCGTGAGCAGGAGAGGGTCAGAGAGAGAAGGAGACACAGAATCTGAAACAGGCTCCAGGCTCTGAGCTGGCAGTCAGCACAGAGCCCGACGCGGGGCTCGAACCCACGAACCGCGAGATCATGACCTAAGCGAAAGTCGGACGCTTAACCGACTAAGCCACCCAGGCCCCCCTGGATATTTTTGTTACAAACGAAAAATGATTTTTTTTGTTACAAACCAAAAAGATTTTTGTTATATGTTACAAACCACATATTTTATAAACTTAAAAACTAAAGATTAAGTCAAGGTCACAGTTAGAGATTAATTTTTTAATGCAAAGGCTAGTGTTCCATTCATTACCTTATCCTACTACCTTAAAAATCACACTCAGCATGTATTTTAAGTTTAAACTTTGTAAATCATAGGTTAGCATCTGACTCAAGGTATCATGCCTCATGAGCAGCTTTCTTAATAAACCCATTTGCTCAGCATATAATGCCAAGTTAAAAGAATTTAAAAAACTCGGATTAGGTTGCTTTTTAGTACTTCTCATTGTGACTTACTAAATTAAATGACAAATTGAAATGCAGCTGAAATAACTCTGGAACTGGTTCTGTTATGGTTAATGAAAAGGTTTCAATCTCTAACATTCATCTCTGGAACATTTATTTTCGTGAAAGTGAGCTCTGTTCAACAAGTACTAATGAGACATGTGTAGGGCTAAAATTTTGCGTTTGGATTTTTTTTTTTTTAAGGAAAATCACAGCAACAAGTTCAGAGAAGTATGGGGTATGGATGGGATTCCAATTAGTGTCATTCAAATTGGCATTCATTCCAATTAGTGCTATTGATCTTCAACTACACGCCAGAGTCTGTACCAGGTCCCTTCATGAACATTGTGACATTTAATTCTCCCTCAAATATGATGGGGAAGGCATGGAAAACTCTATTTCACAAATGACAACATTTTGGGATTCTGAGATTTAATTTGAAATTTTGTCTACAAGTTTCATGGTGGCAAAATAAATTGTCTGAACCTTGCATGGGGGCCCAAGGATAGACTAGCATATACTATTTATTCTAATGATAATATTTATCATGAATTGGTTAATTCATTTCTAAGTTGGGCTGATATTATTAACAAACAAAGTTATACTTGAATAAAATGAAACTCGAATAAAAAGGAACATACTGTGGAATTTTATATATTTTATATGGCTTAGATTTTTATTAGAGTAAATAATAATTGTAACTAAAAACAAACAAAATATAAGAAAATGATAGGAAAACTTTGGTTAGATCTACTTGAAGTCTGGGAATGTCCACTTATTTTAATTTGATACTAAGTCTCCATACTATGTGTGGTGGAAATCAGTAACGGCAAGAATAACAACAGTAATAATAATTGCAAACATGTAAGTTGTATATATTCAAACATGTTGCTGCATGGCATGTATGTTCTATATGTATTAACTCATTTATCCTCACAACCCTTTGAACTAGAGATAATTATCATCCCATTTTAGAAATGAGGAAATCACAACACAGAGAGGTTAAAGAATTTTCCAAATTTACACATATAGCAGGTACACATATCCTAAGCAGTATGCCTCATAAACACAGGCCCTTTAACACCTACTCTCTATTGTCATACCTGTTTGAACTCCCCTATGGTCTAGTTCAATGACTATTAGGTAATGTATCATTTTGATAGTTGCACTTTGGCACTGAAATCACAACTTCCTAATCCTTACCTGATTGAGAGAGAGCCAAATTACTTTCAATTCAATTCAGTACATATTTGTTGAGAGCCTGTCAGGTGCCAGAGAATCTTCTGGATGGATGCTTATGATTTATCGACTACCTTTGGGCAGTTGAAGTGGCAGAAAAAGAAAAAAATCTTATTTGCCTGAATTCTCCATAAAGTAGAGCCTGTGGCTAAGATTTTTTGTAAGTGTAAGTGGATAATTTAGGAGTATGATCTCAGTGAACAAAGTTAGGGACAAGAGGAATAAAAGAAGTATGGTGGAGGAATCAATTAATGGATAAAGTAAATTGGCCACCACTCTCTTATTCTATACCTATGGGAAACTGTAAAATTCATACAGGAACATCTGCCTTAGGGAACTAAATGCCCAACTGCTTGACCAAGGATAGACCTGCAGGATCACCCACCTTCAGGTTACACTAATTTTGTATCCAGCAAGTTACCAAAGGGAGTCTGTACTGGCAGAGAATCCCTGAGACAGGAATTTAGGCTGTGAGTCTGAGGTAAGGCACTGCATGCCTGAGTCAGGCTGCAACTACATGAAATTGATTAAAGTCTGTAGGCGGCTGATGAGATTGAGCCCCACACTGGGCTCTGTGCTGTCGGTGCAGAGCCTACTTGGGATTCTCTCTCTCTCTCTCTCTCTCTCTGCCCCTCCCCTGCACTCTCTCTCTCAAAAATAAATAAATAAAAACTTAAAAGCAAAAGCCCACAGGGAACCAGTGACCACTGCCAAAGCCAGAATCATAGGTGAGACCAGCAAGATTGAAAGCTGTGTACCAGCTAAGCATTGTAACAAAGAATAAACATAAGAAAATAACAGTATTTGAAAANAGGAGATCTGGAATGAGAATGCTGAAAGAATTAGGCTGAAACCTAAATACAGTGGTCAGCATTGCCTCATTAAGAGGAAAATAATTGAGAAATGACCTGAAGAAGGTGAAGGACATGTCACGAAGATAACTGAAACTTAAAAATAATCTGAATACTGTTAATTATTAAGAACTGTTGAGGCAGGGAGTTAAGATGGCAGAGCAGCATGGAGACCTTGATCTTGTCTCATCCCTGAGGTGGCAGCTCCATCAGCATGAAACCATTTTGAACACCTAGGAAATGGATCTGAAGATTAACACAACAATATACATAACTTGGGCCACAGGACTCAGCAGGTACACGGTGGAGAGGTGAACTTTGGGAGAGAAAAGCCGCAGAGGCTAGGGAGCTATATTTGCAGAGAGGACAGAGAATTGGGGAGAGTGCAGAACATCAGGATTGTGCAAAAAAAAGCACTACCCCAAAAGTAGCTGGAGAGAAACAGAATGGGTGAAGTCCCTCACAGGGGACTGAACCAAAAATCCGTTCCCCAAAATCACTTATGGGGAAAAAGTACAGGGTTTTGATACCACCAGGACTCTATAAACAGTGGCGCACAGAGTTTGAAGTTCCAGAGCTCAGTGCCTGGCGCTGCTCTGGTGAGGAAATAGGGTGAATCCCCTGGAGCAGGCAGCAGGGTCTGACGGGTCTATGCCATGTGGGGAGAAGTGGTTCCTTGCTTGGAGTGAATCTGGTAGAGGCCATATGACCTCGCTAGGCAAACAAAGGTCCTAGTGGACCCTGGAGAGCAGCCACATTTGCTGGTATTGGGACAAAGATGTCAGAGTGCAGTGGAACCTGGCACTGGCTGTGTGTTGTGATTTGCCATAATCTCTGAACCTCTGCCACTATGTGATAGCATGAACGTTTTCTGGGGCAAGCTGGCACTGGGTCATTGCTCAGCAAGACCCTCCCCCAGAAAGTCTGGGCAAGTCCAAGCCACGGGGGATCTCTGAAGCTTGGGGTTTTGAAATACAACCCCATCTGAGACTATCTCTGGAGGGAGGTGCTGCCTGGTAGACAGACAAATTTGATATGGACAGGGTAGAGGCAGGGAGCGGACAGAGGCCTGAGACAAAGGAGGGGTGCTTGATCTGTGTTGGTGAGAGTGGAAGTTCCTGTGTCAGAGACTAGGGAACTGGATGAAGCCATTTCCCCCTCTCCCGTGCACCACACTAATCCACACCAGTAAGCTAAGCAGCGCCACCTAGTAGACAACAGAGCTGTTACACCAAGCCATGTCCAACTGTGCCCTCCAAGCACATCCCCTAGAAGACCAGTCCAAGTCACCCTACCTGCTTAGTGTACAGACTATAAAAGACTTCACAGTTTCAGTTATAGGGGAAAATGGGTGTCACTTCATTCGGGTTTCATTCTGTTCACTGATTCATTTATTTGTTCATTTTCTTTGCTTCTGTTTTTCCTTGAATTGTTTTCATTTTTCTTTTTTTTCTTTTTCTTTTTTCCTTTCCTTCTTTCTTCCTTATTCTTGGTTACAAAAAGAGACAATTTTATTTTTATTTTTTACATTATTTTACATTTTTTATCCTATTTCATTTCTTTCCATTTTACTACATAATTTTTTTAATTTTTAAAGTTGTTCTTACTTTTTGTTACTTTTCCCCCTTTTTGCCTATCAAGCTTATTTCAACAAGGAGAATAAGACACACTTGAGATCTACCTTCTTTTATTTTTTTGTTTTTGTTTTTAATTTTTATTTTTCTCTTATTAATTTTTTTTTTCTTTTTCCAAACGGACAAAATAAACGAATCTACCCCAAGAGAAAACAGAAAGAAATGACAGCCAGGGGCTTAATCAACACAGATATTAGCAAGATGTCTAAAACAGAATTTAGAACCATAATAAGTAGTAAAAACACTAGCTGAGGTTGAAATAAACATAGAATCCCTTTCTGTGAAGATAAAAGATATAAATTCTAGTCAGGACAAACTGAACTAGTTAAAAATGCTATAACTGAGACACAATCTTGAATGGTGCCATGATGGCAAGGATGGGTGAAGCAGAGCAGAAAATCAGTGATTTAGAAGATAAAATTGTGGAGAATAATAAAGCAGAAAAAAGAGGGAAACAGGAGCACCTGGGTGGCTCAGTCAGTTAAGTGCCTGACTTCGGCTCAGGTCATGATCTCATGGTTCGTGGGTTCGAGCCCCACATCGGGCTCTGTGCTGACAGCTACCTCAGAGCCTGGAGCCTGTTTCAGATTCTGTGTTTCCCTCTCTCCCTGACCCTCCCCTGCTCACACCGTCTCTCTCTCTCTCTCTCTCTCAGAAATAAATAAAACATTTAAAAATTAAAAAAAAATAAAGAGGGAAACAAAGGCAAAAGATCATGATAGAAGACTTAGAGAACTCAGTGATTTACTTAAAAGGAACAATATCCAATTCATGGGAGTCCTAGAAGATGAAGAGAGAGAAAAAGGGTCAGAAGGTTATATAAGAAAATTACAGTGGAAAACTTTTCTTAATCTTGGGAAGGACACAGACATAAAAATCCAATAAGCACAGAGAACTCTCATTAGATTCAATAAAAAATCACCATCACCAAGGCATATCATAGTCAAATTCACAAAATACACAGACAAGGAAAGAATTATGTAAGTGGCAAGGGAAAAAAAAGTCCTTAACCTATAAGGGAAGACACAGCAGACATATCCACAAAAATATAGCAGGCCAGAAAGGAATGCCAGGATATATTCAATGTGCTGAATGAGAAAAATATGCACCAAGAATTCTTTATCCAGCAAGGCTGTCATTCAAAACAGAATGAGAGATAAAGAGTTTCCCAAACAAAAATTAAAGGAGTTTGTGACCACTTAACCAGCCCTGCAAGAAATTTCAAGGGGGACTCTCTGAGAGGAGAAAAGACGAAAAACAAAACAAAACAAAAAGACCAAAAGCAACAAAGACTTGAAAGGACCAGAAAACACCACTAGAAACTCCAACTCTACAGGCAACATAATGGCAGTAAATTCATATCTTTCAGTACTCACTCTAAATGTCAATGGACTAAATGCTCCAATGACAATGGAGCAATGAAAATACATAGGGTATCAAATAGATAAGAAAACAAGACCCATTTGGCTTATAAGAGACTCATTTTAGACCTAAAGACACCTGCAGATTGAATGTAAAGGAATGAAAAAGCATCTGTCATGTTAATGGTTGTCAAAAGAAAGCTGGAGTAGCCATACTTACATCAGACAAACTAGATTTTAAAATAAAGACTGTAACAAGAAATGAAGAAGGATATTATATTGTAATTAAGGGGTCTAGTCACCAAGAAGATCTAACAATTGTAAACATTTATGTCCCCAACATGAAACTCCCAAATATATAATTCAATTAATCACAAACATAAAGGAGCTCATAGATAATAATATGATAATACTAGGGGACTTCAAAGCCCCACTTACACTGATGGATAGATTATCTAAGCAGAAAATCAACAAGGAAACAATGGCTTTGAATGACATACTGGACCGGATGGGCTTAACAGGTATATTCAGAACATTTCATCTTTAAGCAGAATACACATTCTTTCCAAGTGCACATGGAGGATTCTCCAGAATAGATCACATATTGGATCATAAATCAGCCCTCAACAAGTACAAAGAGATTGAGATCATACCTTGAGATCAGACCATGATGCTATGAAACTTGAAATCAACCACAAGAAAAAATTTGGAAAGACCATGAATACTTGGAGATTAAAAGCCATCCTAATAAAGAATGAGTGGATTAACCAAGAAATTAAAGAGGAAATTAAAAAGTACATGGAAGCCAATAAAAATGAAAATATGACAACCCCAAACCTTTGGGATGCAGCAAAGGTGGTCAAAAGAGAGATGTATATAGCCATCTAGGCCTTCCTAAAGAGGGAAGAAAGATCTCAAATGCACAGCCTAACCTTACACCTAAAAGAGCTGGGAAAAGGATAGCAAACAAAGCCCAAAACCAGCAGAAGGGAAATAATAAAGATTAGAACAGAAATTAATGCTATCAAAAAATTAAATAATAAATAAAACAAAACAAAACAGTAGAACAGATCAATGAAACAAGGAGTTGGTTCTTTGAAATAATTAACAAAATTGATAAAGCCCTAGCCAGATTGATCAAAAAGGAAAAGAAAAGGACCCAAATAAATAAAAACAAGAATGAAAGAGGGAAGATCACATCCAACACCTCAGAAACACAGACAATAATAAGAGAATATTGGGAGCAATTATATGCCAATTGGGCAATCTGGAATAAATGGACAAATTCCTAGAAACATGTAAATTGCCAAAACTGAAACAGGTAGAAATAGAAAATTTGAACAGACCCATAGCCAGTAAAAAAAATTAAATCAGTAATCAAAAATCTCCCAACAAACAAGAATCCAGTGCTATATGGCTTTCCAGGGGGAATTCTAACAAACATTTAAATAATAGTTAACACCTATTCTTTAGAAGCTGTTCCAAAAAATAGAAATGGAAGGAAAACTTCCAAATGCATTCTGTGAGGCCATCATTACCTTGATTCTAAAACCAGAAAAACACCCCAGTAAAAAGGAGAACTATAGACCAAATTCCCTGATTAACATGGATGTAAAAATTTTCAGCAAAATCCTAGCAAACCGGATCCAACAATACACTGAAAGAATTATTCACCACAATAAAGTAGAATTTATTCTTGAGATGCAGGGCTGTTTCAATATCTGCAACTCAATGTGACACATTACATTAATAAAAAAAAGGATAACAACCATATGATCCTCTCAATACATGCAGGAAAAGCATTTGACAAAATAGAGCATCCTTTAATGATAAAAACCCTCAAGATCATAAATGCCAAATACAAAAGACTTACTGCTAACATCATCCTCAATGGGGAAAAACTGAGAGCTTCCCCCCAAGGTCAGAAACACAACAAGGATGTCCACTCTCATCACTGTGTTGAAAGTCTAGCCTCAGCAATTAGACAACACAAAGAAATAAAAAGCATCCGAATTGGCAAGGAGGAAGTCAAACTTTCATTCTTCACAGACGACATGATATTCTGCTTTGAAAACCCAAAAGACTCCACCAAAAAACTGCTAGAACTGACACATGAATTCAACAAAGTCACAGGATATAAAATCAATGTACAAAAATCAGTTGCATTTCTATAAACCAATAATGAAATAGCAGAAAGACAGATCAAGGAATTGATTCCATTCACAACTACACACAAAAAAACATAAAATATCTAGGAATAAACCTAACCCAAGAGGCGAAAAATCTATACACTAAAAACTATACAAAGCTTATGAAAGAAATTGAAGAAGGCACAAAAAAAAAAAGGAAAAACATTCCATGCTCATAGATTGGAAGAATTTTATTAAAATGTCAATACTACCCAAAGCAATCTACATATTCAATGTAATCTCTAGCAAAATAACACCAGAATTCTTCACAGAGGTGAACATAGAAACCTAAAATTTCTATGGAACCAGAAAAGACCCCAAATAACCAAAGCAATCCTGAAAAAGAAAACCAAAGCTGGAGGCATCACAATTCCCAACTTTAAGCTGTATTACAAATTTGTAATCAAGTCAGTATGGTATTGGCACAAAAACAGGCATATAGATCAATGGTACAGAATACAGAACCCAAAAATGGACCCACAAATGTGCAGCCAACTAATTTCTGGCAAAGCAGGAAAGAATATCCAGTGAAAAAACCAGTCTCTTTACCAAATGATGTTGGGAAAACTGTACAGTGACATACAAAAGAACGAAACTGGACTGCCATCTTACACCACACACAAAAATAAACTCAAAATGAATGAAATACCCAAATGTAAGCATGAAGCCATCAAAATCCTAGAGGAGAAAACAAGCAACAACCCCTTTGACCTCGGCTGCCACAACTTCTTACTTGACATGTGCTTGGAGGCAAGGGAAACAAGCAAAAAAACTATCGGGACCTCATTAAGATAAGAAGCTTCTACACAGTGAAGGAAACAACCAACTACTGATAGAATGGGAGAAGATATTTGTAAATGACATATCAGATAAAAGGTTAGTATCCAAAATCTATAAAGAATTTACCAAATTCAACACCCAAAAAACAAATAATACAGCAAATAAATGGGCAAAAGACATGAATAGACAATTTTTCAAAGAAGACTTATCCAGATGGCTAATAGACACATGAAAAAATGCTCAACATCACTCATCATCAGGGAAATACAAATAAAAACCATAATGAAATACCACTTCACATGTCAGAATGGCTAAAATTAACAACTCAGGCAACAACAGATGTTGGTGAGGATGCGGAGAAAGAGGAATGCTTTTGCATTGCTGGTGGGACTGCAAACTGGTACAACTATTCTGGAAAACAGTATGGAGGTTCCTCAAAAAATTAAAAATAGAACTACTCTATGACCCAGCAATTGTACTACTAGGTATCTATCCAAAGGATACAGGAGTGCAGATTTGAAGAGGCACATGCACCCCAAAATTTATAGCACTGTCAATAATAGCCAAATTAAGGAAAGAGCCCAAATGTACATTAACCAACAAATGGATAGAGAAGATGGAATAATTACTCAGCAATCAAAAAGAATGAACTCTTTGCCATTTGCAACAACATGGATAGAACTAGAATGTATTATGCTAAGCAAAAAATGTCAGTCTGAGAAAAACAAATATCATTTGATTTACTCATATGTGGAATGTAAGATACAAAACTGATGACCATAAGGGAAGGGAAGCAAAAATAATATAAAAACAGAGAGGGAGACAAACAATAAGAGACTCTTAAATACGGACAACAAAGTGAGGGTTGTTGGCAGGGTGTCGGGTGGGTGGGACAGCTAAAGGGGTAAGGGGCAGTAAGGAGGACACTTGTTGGGATAAGCACTTAGTGTTATATGTAAGTGATGAATCACTAAGTTCTATTCCTAAAATTATTATTACACTATATGTTAACTAACTTGGGTTTAAAATTTTTAAAAATAACAAAAAATAACAAAGAAAGAAAGAAAGAAAGAGAAAGAAAGAAAGAAAGAAAGAAAGAAAGAAAGAAAGAAAGAAAGAAAGAAAAGAAAGAAAGAAAAGAATTGTTGAATCAGTTTCTCCTCTAATCTTTTTACTTCAACTTCTCTAGTTGGAGAGGGGTTTTAAGTGTTCATTAAAATATATGATTAGTTAGAACTTTTCGCTTGGTTTTCAGGCATTCCATTAGTTTCTTTCAATTTATGGTTTTTGCTTCTTTCCTGTCAAGTTAGGCAAACTTTTTTACTCTTAGGTAAGAAATTAAGATTGTATGGTAATGATGTAAAGAATGTGCATCTCCAACCCAACTTCTCCCTTGGATGCCTGACCTACAGATCTAACTGCTGACAATTTAACATCTTCACATGGATGTGTCATAGACATTTCAAACATATCATCTCCAAAATTAAGCTCCTGATATCTTCCCTCATCCTTATTTCAAATGTGATCATTTTACTTTTTAGTTGAGTACAATTCCATTTTACAAGTTTCAGTGCCAAAATCTTTGTGCCATCATTGATTCATTTCTTTTTCTTACTTCCTACATCTTGTTACCAAATTCTGATATCTCTCATTTTAAAATATAGCCAAAATTTAGCTACTTCTTCACAGCTAGGGGCTTGGTTTAAACCACCATCATCCCTCATATGTATTACTGTAATGACTTCCAATGGTTTCCTCATTTCTTGCTTACTCTCCTATAGGTGGTAAAACTTGCTTCAGATCATGATCATTCTTCACTTAAAAGCCTCCAGTGGCTTCCTGACCTACCCCAAGTAAAACTCATTTTTTCACTTGTTATTTCACACCGACCATTATAGGGACAGGATAGAATTTCAACTCTGTCCAGGGTCTCTAGTCTACCCTTCTATGAAAACTTATGCAGACAAGAAAAATAAGCTTTTATAAAAATGGAAATATTGTTTCTCAATATAATCATGAGTGCATTATATACAAAAATATATGTGTAGATAAAGGTATCCACATAAGTTAGTCTATTTTCTTCTCTCATGGTTCCAAAGGAATTCAGGATATACTTTCCTCCATATTTATCATGCAGTCAACCAATATTCAAAGTAGGAAATGATACCCCAAAGTATTTCCAAGTTGAACACCAATAAGTCAGGCAAAAAGTATATATCAGTATACCCATTAATAAATGGAATACTCCTGAATAAAAATATTTTGTTTTAGAACAATGTAAGATAACTTGTTTTCATTTAATGGCAATTTCTTACTTTAACTCTATGTTTATCCAGGAAGTACTAGTTCAATGTCACCTGTAACAGAGTCTCAGCTTTTGCATTGATCATGTAATAAAAAGAATTTAACCTGCTATTTGCTGAATTTAATTGCTATTTTTGAAATAAAAATAAGGAGCTACATCCTGTTGTTGTTTTTGTTTGTCAGTAACTGACTAGGAAGAGTTTCTCACTAAGCAATTAAGTTAATGCCATAGTAATTATTTAAATTATAGACTGGTGTCTAAGACTTACTGGAAAAAACTGATGGTCATGGAGACTTGTTGACTAATTAAGACCAACTATTCTATCCATCTTATAAAAATCTCTCCCCAGAATAAAACAGGCAAGAACAATTGACATAATATTTGACGAAATACAATATAATATAGGTATTTAAGTCATTTAATATACTTTTACTGGTTTTATTTGTACATCAAAATGAAAGACATTCTATAAGAAAGTCAAAGGTAAAGCAAGATATATTCATACTTATTGTTTTCTCCCATGTGCAATTTACTAAAAATTGTGTGAAAAGTTTATTTTTAAATGAATTTCTTTTGAGAGACAGAGAGAGAGAATGCACATATGAGTGGAGGAGGGGCTGAGAGAAAGGGAGAGAAAGAATCCCAAGCAGGCTTTGTGCTGTTAGAATCCTAGGCAGGCTCAATCTCACAAACTGTGAGATCATGACCTGAGTCCAAATTAAGAGTATGATGCTTAACTGACTGAGCCACCCAGGTGACCACGTGAAAAATTAAAAAAAATTTTTTTACTGCTAATATCACTGTCTACCTATTGCTCCTAATGATCATATTCTTTACTCAACCATCGATATTTATTTCTCTTCTTGTATCAGCTCTCACTTACCCAATTACAGTTCCTCCTAAATAGTAGCACCTCATACTTAGAAAGCATGCTCTCTCAGGTTTCTTTAATGTAAAAATGTCTGTGAATGCAAATATCAAAGTTAGCAATGAATTTACTGATTGGAAAATACTGTTGTAAACTTAAAGACAAGTAAGGAAAAATAAATTGCCAAGAAATAGATATGGTGATTTTTAAATTCAAAAGCAGTGATAATCTAAATTAAGCAGCTGATTTAGTAAAATACAATCCTTTCCTCCCATTTAACATCACAGAAATTTCCAGGACCAAGAGCAAGGCAATTATTAAATTATAACAGTATTTTCCTTTAGGGTTGTAAAAGTTAATGGCTTAAAAAATAAAGTTAAACAATCTTTAGGTCAGAGTAAAATTCCAAAGTTAAAAATTATCAATCACAATAAAAGTATAAAAAGTTAGACGTGAAACTTAAAATGGATTTAATTATATTTTTGATAATGTGTCATTTTGAAAAAGTTGAAAACACTAACACAAATGTAGAATCAACATGTGTCAAAAAATTTAGCTTCTTAATTAGGGAAACAGGATGTTAAATCTGGTTCCAGTGGCAGAAATACCAAAAATTACTAGCACAGATCAAAAAACTTGTCCTCTCCAGTATGTGTAAAATATTTTCCAATTCACTTGGACTCACAAATATACAAACAAACACCAAACAAATAATCCCCAAAGATTATTCTTGAAAACAAGAGAAGGCTGGTCTCATTTTTTCTTGACATTTGAGTATAGCATGAGGTGTTTATTAACCACAAAAACCTCCTTGCTGAGGTCAGCTCATCTGGAGGAAATTCTGGGGAAACTGCATAAAGCATCTCAGATTGCATTTTTAATAATGCATTTTTGAATTGCACTTATTGGCTGTTTTATTCTGAGACCAAGAAACTAAATCTAAGAAATTCATTTCAACAAAGCTTACCAGTAGAATCTCTAAATTTGGATAGATTCTTCTTTCCTCAATGTCCTTAAAATACAATGAGACTTCTGGGCTGCCATGGAGTGATGTTATTTACAAGCCTGTAAACTCTAGAACACATATCAGACCAATTTTCTGGGACTGTTTTATAGTCCTTGGTTTCACCTGTGAAGTAGAACCTTTATTCCTTCATAGTGGGCTTGTCAGAACTGATGAAATGAGATTTATTCTCATACAGTATGACACTTACAGGTATGGTCCTGGTTGCATCATCAATTTATCTAATTGTCTTTTGGTAAAAAGGAAGACAGATTCTTATTGAACTGGTAAATTATCATTGCCATAAAAAATGGTAAATGACTTGGGAGAGTATTTGTTCCTGAATTCTGAAGCCTCATGGAAGATGAATTACCATTTAGAAAATGTTTTTTTATAAATATATTTCAGTTTGTAAAAGCATAGTCTACTAAATTGAGGGCTAGGGAGAGACCAAAAAAAAAAAAAAAGCAATAAAGATAAAGAAAAAAGAAAAAGAGGGAAAGAAAAAAGTTTTTTCATATACCAAATCAGAAAAAAGAACCCTAAAAAATATTATCAAAATTAAATTTTCCTTCTATCTGAATATTGGAAACTAGGTCAACAGTCTGCTTTTGTAAGATATCCTCTCCAGGACTAAAAAGAGTATTGATAATCCTGACTCAGTCTTTTAGAATTTGACAGTTGTCTAAGTGGTGACATTTTAATATATGTGCTGCCGAAGCGAGCACTAAGTGGTGACATTTTAAGATCCGTTATCTTATACCTCTAAGGCTGTATCTTGAAACATCAATAGTTAATAGTACATGGTATAGTCTGTTCGTTTTCTACTACTATACAATGAATTATCCCAAGGAGAGCAGCTAAAGCAACTTCTACTTACTATTTTATAGTTCTGTAGATCAAAAGTCCTGGTGGGCTCAACTGGGTTCAATGGTCAGGTTCTCAAAATTCTGTGGTCAAGGTTTGGCTGGGATGGGCTCTTAACTGGAGGCTCTAGGAAAGAATCCACTTCCAATCTCATGTAGGCTGTTGTCAGGATGTAGTTCCATGCAGGGGTGGGTCCAAGGTCTTCTTGTTAGTTGTCAGTCAGGGACTACTGTCTGCTCCTAGAGGCTGCCGACATTCCTTCTCACCTAGCTTCCTCCATCTTGAAACAGCAACCATGAGTTGAATTCTCCTCACATTTTAACTAACCTTGGCTTTCCCTTCCATTACTAGCTAAAAATTTTTTTTTTTTTTTTTTTTTTTTTTTTTTTTTTTTTTTTAGGA
>NW_027528877.1:1495395-1518344 GCF_008692635.1 Crocuta crocuta | reverse complement strand
AGAGAGGACCCGGGGGAGGGCTGGGGTGGCTCAGTCAGTTAAGCATCCTATTTGGGCTCAGGGCATGATCTCAGGTTCATGTGTTCAAGCCCCACATTGGGCTCTGCAATGACAGTACAGAGCCTGCTTTGGATTCTCTCACCCTCTCTCTCTGCCCCTCCCCAACTTGTGGACATATCCTCAATCTCTCTCTCTCTCACATACACACACACACACACACACACACACACACACACTAAATAAATAAACGTTAAAAAAAAAAAAGAGCACTGTGATTCCATTAGGGCCAACTAGATATTCTCCTTATTTTAGGTCAATTGATTAGCAACCTTAACTACCTCTGCAAAATCCCATTTATGGTGTAACATAATATAATCACATAGTTCATAGGTTGGAGGAGGAGGTAGCATTTTAGGATTCTGCCTGCCATGGAGTCCTCTTCACAAGCTTCTGAGACATTCTTTCCTTCTAGCCTGTAGTTTAGAGCAGAGTCTTCAGAGAAGAAAGCAGGGAAAGGGAGAAGCTGTATATTGACAAAATGACTGAATTTTGAGTTTAATTTATTATAATAACAATATCAGAATTGAAAAGAGTAAAATCTTCTATTGGGTTGTCACAACTATTTCATGTGGATTTGACCAATGTTTCTCTTAAGAAAAAGATATATATGGGCAATGTGGGAATTGACAATTCTACATAGAAATGTTCTGAGTGTTACAAATAAATGACTACCTCATAATTTCAGACTCAGTATTTCTTATCTACAAATGACATTTTCAGAGTAGTTGGAGTCATTAGTATGGAACTAATATTAGTATGGGAGATATTACATGTTCCACATTGTGCTTAAACTTCTCTCAAACACACAAAAGATACTGGGTTTGAACTCCAGTCTCTTTCTGCACTCCCTTCAAAAAAATATTATAAGTGAAAAAAGAAGTTAAAGGTTTAGCTATACTCTATTTTATTTTCCTTTGAGTTCTAACTATTCTGTCACACCAAAACATTATTTCTTTTCAAAAAATCAACAAGGTAATAACAGTATCTGTTGTAGAATAGCTTCTTTGTTAAAAGGAAAAATGTTGCCCCTCAAAACTCCTATTTTATAGTCCTTTGTTCTCCTCTTGTTTGTTTCTCTCATTTTTAATTCACAATTGTATTATCCCTCCACATCATCCACAGAGCACAACATGCCCTACATAAGAATAGGACAAATACTGTTGTATTATTTTTTTAAGTAGGCCTTTCAAAATGTTTGAAATGCTCATATTTATTGAGAGCCCACAGGTAAGAGGTTCTACCAAAAGATGTCATCTTTGTTTTCAAACATGATGCTATTTATTATTCTTAGTAGGATAGTCAGTCGTAAATTATTACTCACACCGTGCTGATGAAATTACACAAATCCACCTACAGCTTTATACCCTATACTTTTATGACTGCTGTCAAGAATTCACTGTGAAATGAGAGATCAAGAACGAAGTGATCCATGTAAGGTAAAATCTGTAGCCTAGTGAAAGAATATCTGGTATTGGATTTGATCATTGTCTTTCTCAGAAAAGTGTATTCTAACCATTTGCCTATGAGATTTTCTTTTCAGATTTACACAATATACATATTAAAAGAGAAAATTTGATATTCTATATTGACATGAATATTCACCATACCAGGGATTGGCAAACTTTTCTATAGAGACAGATACATTTTTTTAGGCTTTACGAGTCAGTTTCTGCCACAGCTGCTACTTGATTCTGTTGTCCCATTAACAGCCATAGAAAATATGCAAACAAAGGAGCATAGCAGTGTTCTAAAAAAATCTTTATGAACACTAAAATTTTAATTTCATATAATTTTCATGTCTCACATTACTTTTCTTTTGCTCCTTTTCAACCATTACAAAATATACAACTATTCTTAGCTTGTAGTCTGTTAAGCTGTATATTGTATCATACATTAGTTAAATTCTAGTGTTTCTCAAGCTAGTATCTAGGAGCCCTGGGGATAGCTGCTTTCATGGGGCACTACAGCCGTAAAACTTAACCTCTCCTTAAGGTCAATAAGAATAGGAAAACGTTAGTATATTTCAGTAATTGCTATTATTATATTTGTCACTAATTCCCAAATGTGGTTAACATCTACTATTTACAAATTACTCTGCTAGGTATTTTGAGTGCCTGACATCAAGAATTTGTACATATCAAAAAGGAATCAGGGAAGTACAAATAAAGACAAACCAGGAATAATAATCTAAGAGATCATCCAGCTAACAGAAAGGCAAGAGATCATCTGCTTGGGGATGGGGAGGATTTTTTTAAGGAAGGCTATCTGATGGAGGTATAATTTTGATCTGGGTTTATAGGAGGAGTACAATATCAATATTAAATATTGCAAAAGGACATTCTAATTATGTTTAGCTAATGAAGTTACATAAAAAGTCCTGTGCATAAGTCCAAATCACCTCTTTTCTTACCAGATGATACTTATCCACTAGTAATCTATGAACTGAAAAGGAAGCACAAAGAGAAATCCTTTAGGCACCTTGAAGGCCCTGAAAGCTTTGTATATTTACAAAAATTACCAGTATTTACTACTTATTAAACTCAGAAAAATCCATCTACCTCTCCTTCAATTCAATCTGGTATCTAAACCAATGAATTTCCATTTTGTCTGTTTAATACTGCATAATACTGTGTTTTGGTTTGTGCTATGAATTTATTAAGTAAATAGTATTAGCTATGTGGAGATGCTTGTACCAAACAACAAAAATAAACTAGGTGCTGTGTAAATAGATAAGACTTACTCTTTTGCATGTTGTATATTTAATGTTCCTGTATGCATTAGAAGTATTTCATTAAATTCTCAGAAAAAACAAACAGCAGGGTATGATACCACCTTTTTTTCACTGACTTACAGAAGCAGCTCAGAGATACTTAAACATTGAAGAGAACTTATCCCAAATTATTGTTACAACACATTTAATCCTAGCATTTACTTTAAAAATCCCTCTTTACACATATATTCTCAAGATTTGCTTACATATTACCTACATTTTCCTCTAAATTAAAGAAGCCAGTTAGCTTTTGAAAAAAATCTGATCAAAACCAGTCACCCTCAGTTATGCAGTGGTTGGTAACAATTGGTTGGTAAAAATATTAATTTCTTATGAACACAGTGTTAGCTGCAAGTTCTCATATGATGTATTTTCATTAACATAAAGTTGGAAATATTTTCTAATTGCCCTTGTGATTTCTCCTTTCACCCATGAACTATTTAGAAATTTGCTACATTCAAAATATTTATGATTTTCTCTAAACATCTTATTATTTCTAATTTCTAGTTTTATTGCATTACAGTTAGAGAATAAACTCAACGATTATAGTTCTCTTAAGTATACTGAGGTTTATTTCATAGCTCTGTATATGGTCTATACTGGTAAACATATCATGCAGTTTTGGGTTGTACTGGGCTATAAATGTCAATTAAATCTTAATGATATGTGCTGTGTTGGACAGATCATCTATTTCTTTACTTATTTTTTGCCTTGTTAATTAGAATTAAAAGGAATGCATCTCCCTTTTTTTTGCCCCAGTCAGGTTCTTATAGGCATCATGTCAAAAAAAAAAAAAAAAAAGGAAGAAAACTAGTACAAGAGAGCAATAACTAGCTTTAGAAGGAGTTTAGAATAAAGACGAAAAAAAGAATGATTCATACACTTGATGAAAAACCAAGTGGCATTTTGGTTTTGTGGTTTGGTTTTTTGGTAAAAAGCAAAACAGCTGCTAGAGTATTTCTTAACTAAAACAACTTCTATGATCAAAGACATCAAAGATAGCTATCTTTGTGTTCTCAGCCACACCACTCCCCATCTACAGCCAGCCAAACTCTCATGCAGAAAGAAGGTAGTTTTAAAAAGAAGGTGAAGATGGAAACATTCACACAGAATCAGAGAATTGGGTACCAACTTACTGACTCTTTTTTTTCTCTTTCAAGACTGAGCAAGCAGTGGCTGATCATTCCTCTCTCTGCCCTGTAAGAACAAGGCTTAATGGAAGGATGGCTGAATTATCCCTGTCCTCATGGGCTACCCCTGTGAATGACACGGCAGGAGGCTGTGGAAGTAATCTTGCTGCCCCATGTATCACTTTTAAATGATTCAGTCCTTTCAGGTAAATGTTCAGTTTTTCAGATTCCTATCTCTGTGATGTGGTGTCTGGGCACACATAGGGCTTCCTGTGAACTCATGGAGGAAAGGAATACTGGTACTAGAGTTCCACGCATGATATCTTCTGGATCACGCTGGACCTGGTGGATCCCTGTACTTGTTACCACTATGATGCAACTGATGCTTACTACATTTGAGTCATCCTCATACACCAACACTCTTTGTCTTGACCCTGGGCCAGCTTATATTAGCCCCCTAGTTCCCTTAACACCTTCTAAGAGCTTCTGGCTAAGGAACATGCATGAGGGCAGGGTTACTGTGTTGAGCTCATTTATCTTACCAACCCACTTCACCATTGCACCACATCGGTATGTCACCAAGCTAGCTCTTACTAGAGGCCTTGGGAGGTAGCCACATGCTTTCATGTTCTCAGGCTACCTTGCACTTATCTGAGTGTTTCTAATGCTTTCTTCTTTTTGGACTTCTCATCTTTGATGAGGGGAGATGAGAACACACAGATCTGACCTTCTGCCTCTGCCACTAACACTTTTCCTTACTTACTCTTCTAGGCTGAAAAGATGTTTTCCACTTCCCTTTCTTCTCTGCTAGCACTTCAACGTAGTCACAGCCTTTTTCCTCAAGGATCACCTAGATTGTTGGCTTAGCCTTAATGGCAGGTGCTGTAATTCTTTACTCAGTGGAAGAAAGTGTAAGATCTGGACATAACAGGCACGTGTTCAAAATGCAAGCTGCGGCATCACCAGGATCTGAGGACAACTAAGTGTAAAAAATACATTGGTATGTTATGTCAAAAACAGTATTTCTATTACAGGTGTCTAAAAGTTTCAAGCATCTAGGAACTTACTTACTTTTTTCCTTAACATTTATTTGAGAGAGAGAACACTTAAACACACACATGTGTGCACACACACACACATACACACACACACAGGGAAGGGGCAGAGAGAGGGAGACAGAGGATCTGAAGCATGCTCCACACTGTGAGTGCAGAGCCCGATGGAGGGCTTGAACTCATGAACTGTGAGATCATGACCTGAGCCTAATCAGGAGTCCTCCAGTTCACCAACTGAGTCACACAGGTGCCCCAGAAACTTACTTGCTTTTTAAATCAGAGTGAAAATATTTGTGGGCAGACCATATAGTCAATTCTTTCTTTTCTTAAGTCATGAATGAGGTTATGGATTGTATGAGAATGGGAACTATTCGAGTAAATATATATATCAATACTCCTCACAGAGTCAAATTATACAGCAATACTTATATTGAACAAAATAGACTTTAAAGCAAAGATTGACAAAAGATAAAGAAGGACTCTACAGCAACATAAACAGAATAATCCAACACAAGGATACTGCAATTGTAAATATTTATGCACCTAATATGAAGGTACCTAAATACATAAAGCAATTATTAACACAGACATAAAGGAAGAAACTGAAAGTAATACAATAATAGTAGGGGATTTTTATACCTCACTTATATCAATGCAAAGTTTGTCCAGACAGAAAATCAACAAGAAAACAGTGGCTCTGAATGACACATTGAACTATGCGGGCCTAACAAACATATTTAGAACATGCCATCTAAAAATACACATTCTTTTCAAGGGCACATGAAATATTCTCCAGAATAGATCATATGTTACACCACAAAACAAATCTCGGTAAGTTCAAAAAGACTGAAATCATATCATGAATCTTTCTGATCATAATAGTATAAAACTAGAAATCAATCATAAAAAAAGGAGCACCTGGGTGGCTTAGGCAGTAAAGTATCTTGACTCTTGATTTTGGCTCAGATCATGATATCACGATTCATGAGATCAAGCTCCATGCTGTCAGTGCAGAGCCTGTTTGAGATTCTCTCTCTCCTTCTCTCTCTGCCCCTCCCCCAGTTGTGCCCTCTCTGGCTCTGAAAATCAGTAAATAAACTTAAAATAATTATAAGAAAAAATATGGAAAGAACACAAATACATAGAGATTAAATAACATGCTACTAAAACAATGAATTGGTCAAACAAGAAATCAAAAAGGAAAATAAAAAATACATGGAAACAAATGAAAGTGAAAACACAATGGTACAAAATCTTTAGAACAGAGTAAAAGCTGTTCTAAGAGAGAAAATTATAACAATACAGTGCTACCACAGGAAACAACAAAAAAACTCAAATCATCTAAGTTTATACCTAAAGGAGCTAGAAAAAGAAAAAAAAAGCCAGTAGATGAAAGAAATAAAGATCAGAGCAGAAATAAATTAAATAGAAACTTAAAAAAACAAAAAACAAGAGACAAGATCAATAAATAGGAGCTGGTTCACTGAAAACATCAACAAAATTGATAAACCTGTAGCCAGACTTATAAAGAAAAAAAGAGGGAGAACTCAAATAAATAAATCACAAATAAGAGAGGAGAAACACCAGAGAAATACAATCATAAGAGATTAAGAAAAACTATATGCCAACAAATTGTACAACCTAGAAGAAATGAATAAATTCCTAGAAACATATAACTTCTCAAAACTGAATCAGGAAGAAGTGAAAAATTTAAACAGACTGATTATTTGCAATTAAGTTGAATCAGTAATCAAAAAATTCACAACAGAGAGAGAGGCAAACTATAAGAGACTCTTAAATACAGAGAACAAACTGAGGGTTGATGGGGGTGGAAGAGTGGGGGCCGGGAGTGGGGAAAATGGGTGATGGGCATTTAGGAGGGCACTTGTTGGGATGAGCAGTGGGTGTTGTATGTAAGTGATGTATCATGGGAATCTATTCCCGAAGCCAAGAGCATACTGTATATACTGTATGTTAGCTAAGTTGACAATAAATTATATAATAATGAAAAAGCAAAAAGAAAAAAATGAACAACAAAGTCCAGGACCAGATAGCTTCACAGGTAAATTCTATCAAACATTTAAAGAACTGTTAATACATATTCTCAAGCTATTCCAAAAAAGTAGAAGAAGAAGGAAATCTTCTAAATTCATTCTATGAGACCAGCATTATCTTGATACTAAAAACCAGATAAAGACACTACAAAAAAGAGAAAATTATAGGCCAATATTTCTGATGAAGATAGATGCAGAAATCTTCAACAAAATATTAGCAAACTGAATCCAACAATACATTAAACAAAATCATTCATAACAATCAAATGGGATTTATTCCAAGGATTCAAAGGTGGTTCAATAATCACAAATCAATCAACATGATATATTACATTAATAAGAGAAAGGGTAAAAAGCATATGATCATCTCAATAGATGCAGAAAAAGCATTTGACAAAGTACAACATCCATTCATAATAAAAACTCTCAACAAAGTAGGTTAAGAGGGAACATACCTCAACATAAAGGCCATATGAAAACCCATAGCTAACACCATATTTAAAAGTAAAAAACTTGAGAGTTTTTCCTCTAAGGCCAGGAACAAGATAAGGATGTCCACTTGCACTACTTTTACTCAACATAGTACTGGAAATACTAACCACAGCAATCAGACAAGAAAAGGAAATAAAAGGCATCCAAATTAGTAAGGTGGAAGTAAATTTTTCACTATTTGCAGGTGACACGATACTATATAGAGAAAACCCCCCAAAATTCTACACAATAGAGAATCACATTCATTCCCATTTATGCATTCACTTATCAAACACTCAAAATTAAGATTTGCAAGCAAATTGACCTTTCTTTAATTTTTACTGGAATGAAACCCATCACTAGCGAATTAGTGAGTTACCCCTGTGTCATCTCCTATTAGAGCAAAACACATGAACTTAAGCAACTCAAGACAATCAGAGGAGGGCCTGTCCTTGGTTTGCTTTAGGTAATGACGTTCTGATAGTTTCTTTCTGCTTAGGCTCCTTCTGCTGTAGAGTAGAATGGTTCCCCATTGTGAGCCAGGCGACAGGCCCACAGGTTCTTACCAGGCACTGTTCAAAGTGTTGGAAAGACAGCAGTATAAAAAGGAATTAATGCCTTCACCCTTATGGAGCTTTCCTGTGAGCCAAGGAAGTGTACACTAACAAGCATATAGGTATAAAATATGATATCCTCAGAACTTCAATACCATGGGAAACATGTAGAGATGATTTCCAACCCATCATTATTACATTGCCTTATAGGTGACACTGTGATCCTTATAGTGGGGTGTAATTGCTATTAAAAAATATTTGTTGATCTTTTATCTTAGTGGAAATGAAGATGCTATAATGTCTTTCCTGACCACTGTAATGATTGTAAAATCATTTCCTGCCACCAGGTGAAGAGGCTTGCAACATGTTTTCCTAAATCTTTTAAAATTAGTTTTGATGAAGTACACCTTACTACCATGATAATGAATGCTTGTTAAATATTCATTTCGATTGTTTGGGCAATGACATCACATGCAAGGTGATATGAACCAAACTGTAACTTAAGGATTGAAAGCTTAAAGTATTACTGAGAATTAGGAAGTCAGTAAAATTTGTTGAGATTGGAAGGGAAAATAATGACCTAGATTTCAAAAGTTAGAGGTCTATGTTATTCAAAAGATAATGACTTATTAGTAATAAGAAAAGTAGAAAAACAGTGATGAACTCAGATTTCAACTTGTAAAGTTTTACAACTTAAATATCCAATATAGTAAATAATTTAAATCAATTATAGACAGGCTGTAAAATTGGGGTAACTATTGGTGTGGATTTGGGAGTTATAAAAGCAGAGGCTAGGTGAAGCCATAAAGTGGATGAGTTTCCTCAAAAAGTTTTTATTAAACTCAAAAATATGGGTCCAGTATTAGGGTTGGACTCATAGATGGGAAAAATAAAGTCAGCAAAATATTTTCATTCATTTAGAAGTAATTATTTGTCTGCTAAACAAAGTTGAAGTGCTAAAAAGAACCCCTCAACCAAGAAATATATAGCAATGAAAATTTATCAGAAATGACATATGCCTGAACTTTGTCTAACCACTTCTATACATTAGTATAAGCAGGTAAAAAGGACAGCATTATTTTACTCTCTCCAAAAAAAATTTGCTTCGGAAAGCTGGCAATTTCCCTTTACTCTCTATTGAGTATATGTGAAACTCTCAAGGCTGTGCCCTGAATATTCACTCAGTTATACATTTTAAAAATTCTCATTTAGAAAACAAGCTTGGCCTTTTATATGATATACACATCTCATGCTTAAATTCAAATTTCTCTTAAATTCAAATGTCAAATTAAGTTTGGACATTTCATTCTTCAGTTTTCTAACCACAAATGCTCCTGTTAGACTGGGTACATGTTGTGTTTCAGATTGAGAACTCATTTCAACATTAAGTCAAGCCGCTTCCACAGATAGGAATGTTTTAACATCTGCATTTTATCTATCCCAATTTACAACTATTGAGGCCTCTTTCTTTAACAATGCCTTCCACAGATTTCAGAACTTCTGGAGCACCTCCTGTGCTGCTGTCCTTTTCCATGTACCTGTCTCCTCAAACCCAGGAAGGGGAACAAGCTGCTAGAAGGCAGGAAACTTGTTTATTCTTTGTTTTTGTTTTTTGTGTTTTTTTTTTTTTACTTTGTCAATTCAATAAATGTATGATGGACCTTATGCACACGAATGCTAAGCACTAGGGACATTGACACCTTTAAGCCATTCTGTCTACAGTCAGGAATCTCATAAATACTTGACATATCCACCAGTTTCTATCTCAGGGGAGACAAATGAGGGACAGTGACTTTTTTTTTTTTTTTGACTATGGTTTAACACAGAGGTTCTCATATTTGAGGTGAGAGTACTTTTAACACTTGGGCTGTGCACATGGAAAGGCAGGGAGGGAGAAGATGGGAACACTGGGAATCAATACTTTTAATATGTACAAGTGATTATACTGCTCACCCAGGTATGAAATCCTCCATCACTGATAAAGACCAAATCCCAGAAATGTCACAGAATTAATAAATTATATAATTATGGCCTTCCCTATATGATAGATGTTTACCTTTTAACCTCTGCTTTAAGCAAGATTTTGTTAACATAATTAGTGACCAATGATAAATAAAATATCTTGAACTTACATTCAAATATTGGCTCTGCCCCTTAATCTGGGAGTTTGGGCAGGACTTCCTATCTCTCTCAGAGTC
Source organism: Crocuta crocuta (assembly GCF_008692635.1). Lineage (NCBI taxonomy): Eukaryota > Metazoa > Chordata > Mammalia > Carnivora > Hyaenidae > Crocuta > Crocuta crocuta. Next base: position 1,508,052 of record NW_027528877.1, on the reverse strand, counting down.
AAAATGGGGATTAGGATAGGAATGCTTCAGGATTTTTATCAAGATTATATTTGGATCTTGATGTTTCTTATTGGTGTAGATCATTTCAGTACGCATTCATCAAATAACAAATAGTGTACTTTGTTTAGGTCTGGATATTAATTTTCATTACTATGTTTTGATTAAATATCTAAATAGTAAATGTAAATGAATAAGTAAATAAAAGTAAATAGTAAATGTATAATACTATTATAATGCTAAAATGTATAAATAAAACTAAATGAATAAAACAGATAATACTAAATAGTAAATGTATACTACTGATAATGTAAAAATAGTTACCAGACCCTGCAAATACTCCCACTTATCACCCAACTGTTGTTTTAATGGCTCCTCAATCTGTCTCATTTAGTAACTAAAACTCAGAAGTGCTAAGTACTTAATATCATCTCCTGTGAGCTTTTACACAATAAAGACAGCGTTAGTAAAAATAATATGACAAAAATGAACAGCATTTTGATATATTTTTTCTCATTATTTTAAACACACACACACACACACACACACACACAGAGAGAGAGAGAGAGAGAGAGAGAGAGAGAGATAATCCTAAACTCTGGGATCATGACCCTGAGATGTGACCTGAGCCAAAATTAAGAGTCTCATACTCAACTGACTGAGCCACCCAGGCACCTCTGAAATACTCTTTTTTTAAAGTGATTTATTGAGGTGCTGGGTGGCTCAGTTGGTTGAGCATCCGACTTTGGCTCAGGCCATGATCTCACGGTTTATGGGTTCAAGCCACACATCCGGCTCTGTGCTGACAGCTAGCTCAGAGTCTGGAGGCTGTTTCAGATTCTGTGTCTCCCTCTCTCTCTCACCCTCCCCTGCTCACACTGTCTGTCTCTCTCTCAGAAATAAATAAAACATTTAAAAAATTAAAAAAATAAAGTGATTTATTTATCCTTTCTTAAAGGATTTCAATATATACAATCACTGATTTTGAGATCTAGTCTAAAATTTAAAAGGCTTTTACATGTCTACTGTACTTTTCTTATAAATTAGTACTTTTGGGTAATGCCATCTGGCATGATTGATTATTTTTATAGAGAAATTTGAAGAACATTTCAATCTAACATTCCAATTTTTACTTTATTATGTTTATAGTGATTCTAGTATTATTGATAAATTACTAGTAATTAGAATAACTTTAATCTAATATTAAAATAACTGGAGGGACACCTGAGTGGCTCAATTGGTTGAGTGTGGGACTCTTGATTTCAGCTCATGTCATGATCCCACGGTCAAGGGTTGATCCCTGTGTTGGGCTCTGTGCTCAGTGTGGAGCCTGCTTAAGCCTCTCTCTCTCTATCTCTGCCTCTGCCCCACACTCGCTCATACTCTCCCTCACTCTCCCTAAAATAACAAATGATAGAATAAAATAACTGGAAAAAAGTTATATTCCTTAAATAATTTAAAAATAGTTTCTGGGACTAAGGTAAGCTAATGTACTGTGTTCTTTACTAAAAACCTAGAGACTTTAAGCACTACTCATCCATTATTTGTGTCCTTAGGACATCCTGTAATAAATTTGAGCAACATTTTATTCATCTTTAAAATAAGAATAATTATGCCTTCTCTTTGCCTTGTAAGTATGTCACAAGAATTAATTACATCTTTAAAATACATAGAGCTCTTTACCACTGAAAAGTGAATATAAAAAATGTCAAACATATTATTACAACATTAGTTAAGAAATGTTTTTCTTTAGGGTTTGCTGGGAGGTGCCCTGTGTTGTAGTTTGCGTTCTTAATAAAATTTCTTTTATAGAGTTTTAAGACCTTTTATTTTTGATAATGTTTTCTTACTTCATATTTGTAAAGGATGCTTTTATGAAAGAAAGTTTTAATTTGGAGCTAGCTATGTCTACTACTCTGCTAAATAACACAGCTCTCAAAAACAAAGATTCTTAGATTTAGAGGGTGTCTAAAACATTGGTCCGACTTCCCACTCAGGACGCTATCATCTCTATAACCTGCCTGATAAGTTGACTTCCAACCCCAATTGGACCTTTACCCAGGGACCATTTCACAAAGCAATGGATTTCATTTTAAAGATTTGGAAATAAACATGCAGTGGAGATCAACAAAGCCAAAAGTTGGTTATTAAAGTCTTATAAAATCGATGTGCTTCTGGTAAGATTAACATGAATAAAAGATGGATGACATAAGTAAACTCCATTGGAATGAAAAAATGTGACATAATTACAGCTTTTTTAGGACTGAACAAGCAGGATATTACCAACTTTCTATCAATAATTTTGAAAATGTATATAGCATGATTAAATTAAGAATTTATATTAAAAGGAGAAATTTACTTAAGGCTAAATGAAGAAGCCTAAGATCTTCTGGCCACGATGACCTCACAAGGTAAGGCCAATTGAAGAGCCCCCACCACAGTTCAAGGAAGCCCTAGATAACATCCCTGTCTGTCTCTCTGCAACGAAACAGCTTAGTGCTAAAGTCTTAGATTGAAGTCACTGACAAAAATTAATAAAGGTAGTTAGTCAGATAGACAAGAAGTCATTATTCAGTATAATTAAATATTGCATGGGACATACTTCTGCCAAAAACTATTCACTGTTTATGTGAAATCCAAATTTAACTGGGCATTTTTTTTGGAGTAGATAAATAAATTTTATTGTCCATTATGTTATACAAATATCTAGGAATAACATTTTTGTAGAGAAGAAATAAATGAATAGTAACTAAGAGGGCAATGGAAACGATTTAAGTTGTATGATTTTCAATGATAATGAATGAGATGAAAACCACCTTAGAGTACATGTGTGTCTGGCTTCAAAGGTTTGTTCCCTGGCCAAAGCCTACCATAAATCTAAGATGTTCAATGTCTTGTCTGCTCTACTGGCTCTTGACAAAACTTCTGAGATCATCGAGAAAAGCAATGTATTCCTGATGCTCCAGGGCAGTGCTGAGCCCCACCTGCAAAAATCTTATCTGCCCCTCTGCCTGCCAGGCAATCCATCAGGTGGTCAATATAAGGCGTAGTCCCGAGAATCCATGTTGAGTGTGTAATTTGCGTACTTTCACGCAGAGTCACCAATGGACTGAAAGCTCACCTCCCTGAGGGAGAAAATGTCATTATCTTCCTCCTCTTCTTGCCCAACCTCATCTTCTGGATAGTGACAGTCCAGCAATAGGACCTTCTTACCAGCATTCTTCATAGCTTCAACCAGGAAATTAGGAGTGGACGTCAAGTCAGGTTCCTGTTCTTCAACTTTCTGCCCTAGGGAGGACTCCTCCTCCCCATCAGATGTTGGTGGGATGCTACTGTGAATGTTGAAAGTGGCTGATCTTTTTTTTCCAGTAACTTTCCACACTAATTTGGCTTCTGTCCCATTCACTTCCAGCTCCCAACCTCCAGACATCTTGGGGAGGGACTTAATGCTTCTTTCTGTATCTTCTTTTTTTTCGTTAATGTCATTATTTAGGAACACAACCAAAGCTTTGCCTCCCTGGGTGTGTTGCCGCACCTCAGAGGCTGGACGGTGGGGTGGATGCAGCGTGAAGCCTGACGACAGCTGACACCATGCGAGGGGCAGTGAGGGGCACATGGTGCAGCAGGGCAGAATCCTGTTGGCAGATGTGCGGGCATGAAGGACGACCCAGGATGAAGATCCCAGCCTGCACCGCCACAAGGCCAGCCCCTGGGCAGCCTGGATTTTTATTTATTAAATCTGACAATCCTATTTTTTAAGTGTTGGGTTTTCCAATAAATGCAATGGATAGTTCTTTCTCAGATTTAACATTGAATAATTCTTACCTATTAGTTAGACTTTTTTTGTAGAGTACAATAATTTCTTATTTATTCATAATTCAAACCTTAGAACAAAGACTATCATACTAATTGGGGGTGCCTAGCTGACTCAGCCGGTAGAGTCTGTAACTCTTCATCTCTGGGTTTTAGGTTCCCAGCCCCAGGTTGGAGGTGGAGGTTACTTAAAACTGAAATCTTTAAAAATAAATAAATAAAATAATAACCTCATCTTATTTAAAAATATCATAATAATTTATCACCATCTTATTGATGAAGCAACTAAAAATTATAAAATTATTTTCCAAAGTTTCCTACAGATATGGGATTACAAATTGCCACTAATAAAACTGTAATTGTAAAATGACTAGCTTCACTGAATTCCTGGGCTTTGAAATCTAAAGGCACGCTAATGCTGAAATAACTAAGTAATTTATTGTTGTTTTTTTGCTAGACTTCTACAGCCAATGTCAGTTGAAGTATAGAACTCATGAATGGAAGGATTGTATTCCAAAACTCCTACTACCAACATGTTCTACCAACTCACTTTTTAAATTCCTCAACTTCCGCTAACATTATTTTTTTTTAAAGTGAGATATTTCAGAAAGAATTGGAAGGGAGCTCTTGGGTGTTGAAACAGTGTTAGCAATAACTCAGCTTGTTCTATAGCATTGACAGATTGCAAAGTTTATAACATGCATAAGAATCATGCCTGGAGCTATGAGGCAATACTTAATCCAAATCAAAATATATAGAAAGTAGCCTCACATTTGCTAGATGTAACACTATGTTTTAGTAACATTCCAAATTAAAGGGCACTGTCATAAATAGTTCCCATGCAGTCAGGGAATTCAGAGGTTAAAAAATGATAATGGTTGTAAATCGTTATATTTGCACCCTTAGAAAGAACATCTTAATTCCATGTTTATGTTTTTATTCCAAATATAACTATATCTTTACTTAGTCCATTCCCAGTTCTCTGTATGAGAACATTTGTTCTTGCTGACCAAAATTATCCACCTTATTTATTACACCAGAAAAGTGTGAAGTTCTAGAAAATGTATACTACCGCTGAAATTTTTCTTTTTTTAATGTTTATTTTTTTATGACTTTAAAGTTTTTATTTATTTTGAGAGAGACAGTGCATACACACATGTGTGCAGAAGTAGGGGAGGGGCAGAGAGAAAGAGGGTGAGAGCGAATCCCAAGCAGGCTCTGCATCGTCAGCACAGAGCCCCATGTCAGGCTCAAAGTCAGAAACCGTGAGATCATGACCTGAGCTGAAATCAAGACTCCGATGCTTAACTACCTGAGCCACCAAGGTGCCCCTAAAATGTTTATTATTTTTGAGAAAGAGAGAGAGATTGAGAGAGAGTGCTCACACCCACACAAGCAGGGAGAGGCAGAGAGAGAGAGGGAGACAGGATCCAAAGCAGGCTCCACACTGACAACATAGAGCCTAATGTGGGCTCGAACTCATGAACCATGAAGTGGTGATCTGAAAGGAAACTAAGAGTCAGATGCTTAGCTGACTGAGCCACCCAAGGGCCCCTGAAATTTATACAGTAGCTCCTGTAAGTATATAATCATATAAAACCACACCAAAGAAAATCATCTTACACAAGCAATTTTGTCTTCTACCTAGGTATCTCGTCTAATAAAATACTATACCCAGAAGAAAATATTTCAGTCAACAGTGATCTGCACATCTCCATTTAGTACCTTTTATTCGAGTACCTTTTGAATTCGGACTTGTATGATCAAGGCTGTCTGACTACCCTCAAGGTGCTAGGCATTCTGCTCAGTCTGTTAATGAAATAGGTATTATTTTTCCCATTTACATATAAAGAAGACTCAAAGTTGACACATTCACATATGTATAGTCAGTTTATAATTCCATCCCTTTCTTCTTTCCTTTCACATTTTTCCATTTCTACTACAGTCAACAGAGCAAAATAGTTAAAATGGCCAATAATTAATGTTCAAAAATAAAAAAAAAACTATTGCTGATATGTGCTAGATATAGTGACTTCTACATGCAGCTGGAATTTTGGTAGTGTACTCTTTCCATCATATTATTTGTATGTCAAATATACAGTTTTGAGTTACTTTCCTTGACTGGCTGCCTTTGAGATCCAGGTAATTTTTTTTTATAGTGTAATTAATTTAGCTGCAAATCCCTCATAGAAAGGGCCTTGATAGGAATAAGAGAAATCCTATTCAAGTTAACCTGTTCTGTATAGTTTTCAGAATATCTTGTGGGTTCTGTGATCCCCTATTAGATAGGTTATTAATAAAAACCTATCACATTTTAAAGCACCTTTGTTCTTGGTTTGGTCAAGGGTGGCTCACTCCAGAATGCCTCTGGATTTCTGATTATCTTTAAATGTCTTTTTGCCTCTCTTACCTTCATATTTCTTGGATGAAACTAGAAACATCCACAATCTCAAAGTCTCTCCAAACTCAAGTAGGTCTTTTAGGATAAAATAGGTTTAGGTAGCCAGTACCTTAGACCTAGAATTCAGAGATAGGAAACGATATTTAGCGTGATGTTTATATAATAATATTAATGTTCTGTGGACTACCCCAGGTTTTGGTTTTTTTCTCCATGTGTTATCCTTACAGCAAAGTAACGGCAACGTTACTAAAAATAATAAAATAGAAAAAATAACTTTTGCTCCTACTTTTGCCACTTCCCTGGTATTGCGTCCTCAGACAAGTCATCTGCTTCGCTTTCCAGAACTGTAAAATAGAGATAAGATTGTCTATCTCTGCAAACTCAAATGACTCAAGCTAGACTCGGTGACTGAAAGCACTTTGCAAGGTGTTACAACGTGAAGTTTTGTTATTAATAGTCCATATACATACATTCAATAGTGTTTATTGCAATGAACTTGATTACTCAACATGGGTGGAGAGAAAAAGAACTCAGACTCTTTACAGAGATAAGGAAATTGAAGATTCAAGTTGAATAACTTGACCAAGGTCATCACAGGCAGAAAAAGTCAGGAGCTCCCAGCTTGGAGCAGGGAGACTTCTGCTTTACAGACTAGGCCTTAACCAAGACACAGGTGGCTCCCATTGTTTAAGAAAAGGGTTTCCATACCCCTTACTGGATGCTTATTTTGCCTCCACTGGATGCTAATTCTTTGCCAGAAACAGCAACTGTCCTTATGTTACCTAGATAGCGAGGGGCCAAGACAGGGATGTGAACTCAAATCTGTCTGGCTCCAGAGCCTGAGCTCTTAACTGCTGTGCTACTTAGTTAATCACACACATCTCAGCTTCCCAAGAGAAAAGGCAGAGGAGTTGGATGGGAAGCCCTGGCGGAATGAAATATGCCGAGACTTGTTAGGTTTTATGTCTGGAAAGTAGAGTCAGTGACTGCCTTGGTCAGAGTTGTACATTCTGAGATACGTGGAAACCAACAAGCAGTTAAGAGTTCACTGTGCTCTTTAGGGAGAAAAGTAGCTCCCAGCTATCATTACAATCCAGTAGTCAATAGTAAAATTCTAGATACAAGGATTTAGTTAATTGTATTATATCAAATAGATAGAATTTAAATTTACTTTTTGTTCCTTAGACTGTTTTTGTTTTTATAAGAGAGAAAACATCCATGTAAGAATGGTGTTTAAATTGTAAATCACAAGGTTACTCTTAAACAGAGCTGATACCTTAAAGACATAAAAAGGCTCACTGTTTTCCAACGAATATGACCATAACTGCCAACCAATAACAGAATTCTAGAACCCCTAGAATCAGGAATTCATTTTGACAAAAGGACATCTTAAAGAGGCAATAAGAAAATGGATTTTAGGCAACTTTGTTGATATATCAGACTCTGCAGCTTGGAGTTTGGAGGGCACTGAAAACTGCCCTCCAGTGTGTCTGGAGTACTAAATGTTTTACATGCCTGCATGCCCATGCATGTTTCCAGAGGCCTCACCTCTATCCTGGAATGTGTGCATGTTAAAAAAGAGCCTTCACTTAGAAATGTATATGATAATAAAAAGTATAGTGCCATGTATAAGACATACAGCATACTAAACTCAGGCATTTCTTCTCTCGATAATTAGGACTGAAAAAATGTTTATCTGTTGGAAGAGAGGTAAGGGATCCTGCAATGATTATTGACCAATTTTATTTAGAGTTTCACTTGATTGAGTGCCATAAAAATATTACTGATGAACTCAGTGGTCTGTGAGCCCCTCCAGGGCAGAGGCAAGGTCTTTGCCATCTTTGTTTCTCTAAACCAAAGCTAGGAATTACAGATATTCAATAAATACACCTTTTATTCAAAATTTAATTCATAAACATATAATTTACTTGGAAATTCTATGCTAAGAAAATGCAGTGATTTTCTATGTTTCAAAATATAAAATATAAGTTAAAATATCATTAATATTGACAAAAATATATTTGTCAGTACATTTAGTTTTTAGAGTGCTTGGTTATAAATGACCCCCCAAAAGATAAATGGTATAATATGATAATAAATTCCAAACATATGGCCATGAAATGCACAATTTACATTTTTTTAAAATAAATAGTACCATTCTTATTTTCTTCAAACTCTGATACAAGTAAATGTTAAACTTCATAGAGGAAAAACAGGAATTTACTGACATTTTAGAAATGTTATAGCCAAATATGACTTCTTTCTTCTGTTTAACAGTATATAAATAACTGCATAAACAATATAAAATTTTGAAGCCCACATACCCTCCAAAAACATACCTGTGATCTACATTAAGAGGAAACATGCATTCAACACTTAATGTAATTATCATATCACCATTTCATTTGAGTATTTATTTCACAGATTAAAAATTTTATGAACATTCTTTACACATAAAAATGTCTATGATTACCATGGTTATTAAAAACTATATAAATAATGCAAACTTTAGTTATTGTTTTTGCTTCTAATTTCTTTTTTTAAAGGAAGCTCTGCGCCCAATGTAGGGCTTGAAATCACAACCCTGAGATCAAGAGTTGCATGCTCCAGGGGCGCCTGGGTGGCTTAGTCGGTTAAGCGTCCGACTTTCGCTTAGGTCATGATCTTGCGGTTCGTGGGTTCGAGCCCCGCGTCGGGCTCTGTGCTGACTGCCAGCTCAGAGCCTGGAGCCTGTTTCAGTCTGTGACTCCCTCTCTCTCTGACCCTCCCCTGCTCACGCTGTCTCTCTCTCTCACTCTCCTAGAAATATATAAAACATTAAAAAAAAANCGAACCCACGAACCGCGAGATCATGACCTAAGCGCAAGTCGGACGCTTAACCGACTAAGCCACCCAGGCGCCCCATGCAATCATTTTTAAACATAATCATTTTATACGTATTCCTGCAAATGCTTCTGTCTTCAATGCAAATAAAAAAAGGTTTTCAATAAAAACAAAAGAATTTTTTATAAGACAGTGATGTCTGAATTAAAGAAACCACGATATTTGAAAAATATGTTATCTACTGCATTTATTTTCATCTATGAATCAATTGCTGGGCAGTTTGAATGTGAAAGACATTAAAATAAGATGATAAATAAGAATAAGAGATGAAGGAAAAGCAGATATGCTAATGATAAAGATAGAGACAATAATGACTAAGTAGAAAACCTGCCTAGGATTCCTGGCTGCCAGAGAAAAAGAAGGATTTGGGTACTCTAAAATAAAATTCTCTCATGGAGTATTTATATCGAAGACATGGACTTCTGACAACACTTTCTATGTTTTAAGTCAGGTAGGGGTACTCTGTTAACGATAAAAAAAACCCCTATATGAAGATAAAATGATAATAAACTATTTTGTATCTATTACAGACTTGAGAATAAAGTCCTGACTTTTGGCTCCCTGTTGTCACCAATAAACTCTCATAAAGACCTAAAAAAAACAAAAACAAAAACAAACAAACAAAAAAAGAGATGCTTGCCTGAGGTTAAAGAGCTTCTATGAAATACACAGTCTGAAGAGATTCATTAAAACTGAACATTACCTCACAACATCTCTGATCTTGCTATGGTAAAACCTCACACACACACATATATACACAATCTAGGATGACATAAAATAAGCACTTCCTTTAGGAGTAACATGCAAAAGTGAGGTGCATAGGAAGATCATTTACTGCCTCTGAAGTATGGCTTAAATAAATCTTTTCAGTGGCACTTACATTTGAATAAAAACATATTTAAATATTAAGAAGTTTTACATTGTCCCAATTAGTTTACAAAATATTTAGACAAACTCCAATTTTAAGTCTCCAACAATTTTTGCATTGCTCACTTTAAACAGTGTCTGTTTTTTATATAGGCATATATGTGCTTATTATGTAAAACTTTTTCTTTTTTAATACTCTCCAGCAGAAATCTGAAACCCAAATTATCATTCAAAGAGATATACAGTGAAATGGACCTTCTTTCTACCTGGTGATTTTGAAACCAACCCCATCAGGTAGGAAACCAGGTGGAGAATAAGTCTTCTCTCCCTCAAGGGACAAACTCACTATCTGTTCCATTCAAAACGGTATGCCAAATCTTTTGAATTGAAAAGGCCTTTCCTGGTTTAAGGTCCCATTTGCCTCTTACAATTGCCTCGAGGAATGCAGTCTAAGGATTTCTTTACTCCTTCATTCATTCCACAGATATTTGTGAAGAGCCTCTTCTGTTCTCAGGCAACCCTTTCAGGACACAAAGGATAAGACATAGCTTCTTAAGGTCACTCCTCTCCCCCCTCCCCCAACCTTGTTATAGTGTAACTGAAAAACTGAAAATATCATATGGGACCCTGGCCCCACCAAACAGTATTTACTGGGGGCTAAGGGACTAATTCTACCTGTGCAGTTAGGAGGGTCTTTCAGAGGAGAAAATACCTAAGCACATGTATGTTGAATGGGGGTTGAATGGAATGGAGGTGGGGAGATTTCCAAAGAGAGAGAAGTTGACTAAAATTTTGGAAACTTGGGTAATGCTGTAGTAGTTCAGCATAACCAGAGGGAAGGATTGAGAGGGGGTAGTTTATAGCAACAATGATTACTGTTTTGTTCGTGAACTATGCACATAATTAACAGACTCTAGGGGTCTAGGTTAGCACCATGTGAGAAGAACACCAGGTCTAGACCATTAGTGATTTGGAAAGTTGTCAAACACGATTATACTTAAGGAAGGCTAAGTAATGCTCGGCAATCCGGGATGCTTCAGTCTTGTGCGCCTCCATTACTCACTCACGAAGTGTTACTCACTTCGATGATTGCAGCATCCAGGAAAGAGCACAGAGTCAAGCACTGGCCCTTAAGTGATTCCACTAGGAAATGAAACATTTCAGGTCTGCTCACGTTTACTTACTCAAACAAGTTACATCACCATACCTAACCTCAGTGGGGCAGAGAGTGTAATCCTCCCCTACAACTAAAAGTTGGACAGGATAAATTGGTGAGCACTGAAAATGCCTTCAGCAGTTTTGAAATGTTAGGAAAATGTTTTATGTTTCAGGTTAGACTAATGGAGTCACTATTACTAGCATGTCATAAATTAAGGTTGAAACTGACTGATGTTTAATCTTGATTTTGTGTTTGAAAGTTATAGACTTTAGTTTCACTGTTACTCAATGCTTGCGTTACTGTCTGTGCGAGCAACTGTAATAGTCATTTAGAGGCATGACTGATTCATGAAATTGTTTAACTTCAGTTGTTTAGAGACTAAAATGCAACTTTTTCTTATATGGTTTCAAGATCTAAATAAGCCACTTTTTTTCCCCTTTCCATATGTAAAGATACATTGGAAGGAATGTATGATGCACAGAAAGGAATACCTATAATGGCAGACAAATGGCATATTGCTAGGTATTTAGCATGTTAGTTTCAGCAATCTTTTTGATTGCTGCAAAGCTTAATTAATAAGGGGCATTTAGTTAAGCATTGGTTTTACCTGTTTAATTTTTACCACCTGTCATATGTTATCCTGTCACTAGGGTGAAGTGGTAACACAGATTTGTTACTTGATGCTAATACCACATCCTTTAGGATGTTCTTTCACCTACGCTCTATATTAGTTTATTGAAATATTTTTAGTCTTAAACTGTAGTTTAAGGATAACTTCTTAATTTCGGGTTATTATTCTGAAAGCAAACTTTTGGACCCGTCAAAATTGTCTTACATCTTACAACAACTGACGTTCATAATAAACAAGATAAGCAAATATACCTGTTTGTCAGGTGTAAAGAATCATCCACAGAGCTTGCACGTGGGAACTAAAATGTACAAGCACGCAGCTGTATCTGATTCTTTTATTCCTGTAAAATTTCAAGAGGGGAGGAAAATATATCACTTGTTCTTAGTTGATAGATTATCATCAGACACTATTTTCCAGTCCTCATGTCACAGCTGTTAATACGCTGAAAAAGAAGGAAAGAAATATGCCTCTGAAGACGGGGCAAGCTGAAACCTGCCGCTGATTAGAAAAATCAGTGTCACAGGTGCGCTTTTAATCAAACAGCAACCTCAGAGGTCAAGTTGGGGCTGAAAAAAACCAAAGCGCGCCGGACGTGGAAGGTCGAGCCGGCCCGGAGGGCACGCGGCGGGCCCCGCTGCGCGGGTCTGTCCGCGCACTTCCGCGGCAGCCCGGATCCTCCCCTCCGCTCTTCACCCGCAGGTACGGTCCCTTCCTCCCCACCTGTCCCGCTCCCGCGCCCGCCCTCGCGAAGCAACGCCCTGGCGGTGGGACTGCGAACTCTCGGCCTGGGAGCTTCCTTTCCGTTCGGCTTCGCGAGACAGATCCCAAAGACCCGAAACCCGGCCGGGGGTGCGTGGGCGGAGGGAAATTCCTACTCGGCCCTCGGCACCCCCACCCCCCCCGCCC
>NW_027528877.1:1440529-1495307 GCF_008692635.1 Crocuta crocuta | reverse complement strand
TAGTTTTCATTCCTTTCCTACTGGGGTTGCGCTGAGTTGCTGAAGGGCAGCTGAATGCCAGGAAATTGGGTGAGGAGTCCTGCGGCAAAAATTGTAACAAAGAGCCCCTTGTTTGGGGCTCTGGAAGAGCGGCGGACGATACCTGTAACTGAGCGCTTGGGAAGGGGGAAGAAAGTTTCCTGGGCTGAGGGCTGAGGCCCAGGCAGGTGAGCAGCGTCTAAGTGACTGTAAGGAAGGGGCTTTCTGCGAGCAGTGGTGTGCCAGCTGCCAGCCCGCATGACAGTTCCGGGACCCGGCTGGGTGAGCGCCTCCGACTGGGGGTGTGTGTGCGCCTGTGGCCAATTGCTGGTGCCAAAGCCTAGCGCTAAGTCAGACTGCAAACAACGATACTTTTCTTTGTGTCCTCACGTGTTTGAAGAGATTGGAGGGGAACGGGCTGTCACATGGTGAGTTAATATTAAACGAAGCGTATCTTCCGGCCAGATATGCTAATAATCACCTTGCTAAGCGTTTGGGTAAACAGGAATGAGAACTGGTAGTCCTGCGAGAGACGGGGAGAACCTGCAAATAACCTTCGCCTTGGTAAACAGTGAAGGCTTAACTTGGGTGCTCGGTGACCTTCTGAAGTGGGAACCCCTTTGATGGAGTATAACTTTTCCTACATATATGCCCCCAACTCAGATTTGTTTTCTGATAGTTGATCTGAAGGCAGCAATGTCCTAAAGAGAAGACAAAGGTTCCAGAAAAGAAACGTTAAGGAAAAATAGACTTTGCAACTTTGTGATGAATGGGAGTCGTGCAGTCTTCCCGATTTAAGAGAAGTCATTTTTCCCTGGAACATGACAGGCGTTTCCTTAGAAGCAAGTCACAGCATGTTTATTCATCAGAGACCATGCGAACGTTGGCAGTTGTCTAGAGGAAACATGGAGAAGTCTCAAAGCAACATGACTAATATAGAAGATATTTAATATAATGCTTACGTAGAGGAAAGATGTAGTGTATGAATTAATTCTTTCATTTTGTTAGAATTATCTTCTCCCCTCTGCAAATAGCCCTATTACTGTTGACTTCTGTTCGTATTTTCCCAGCGTTTTCATATATTCTTTCATATATTCCGTATATATGTGAGCAGGGAAATATACTGGTAGAAAGATATCAATCACAAGAGCATGGGAACTGCAGAGATCTGTAAATTGAAGATGAGACCACTTTCAGGAATACAGAAATATATTTAGGTGACACAGAATAAGATAGTATTAAACCCGTGGATTTGAAAATGCATCAGGTTAAGGTACAATAAAAAATATGCACGTACTCAACCTTGTGGCTAGAACAATACTTTTGAGTAAAATAGGTGAGATCACATGGCTTTGGGATGCAGGAGTGAAAAGAGCTGTCCTAGTGATAAACATGACTGTAGTTAAGATGCTTCAGATTTTACTTATGAGAATTTAAATGTTCAACTGACACATTCTTGAAAATAATGTATAAAACTGCCTTTTCTAATTCAACTATGAAGAAAATACTTTTAAGGAATTTTACCCTTGTCTCCAAATTTAATGAGGGCTATCTGCAAAAATGTTTCAACATCTTAACTAGAGTAACATCCCCCCTCCCATGTTACTGTATCATTTTACTTTGCATTCTATTTAGAGAAGTTATCTGCAAAGTGTAAACATAAAAAAATTATCTTTCACTTTTCTGTCTTGTCCCTTGGCATATTCCAAGTGCCTATTATGTAAGATTTGTTGCATATTCAGTATTCAGTATTGCTCTTTTTTCCCCGCAAAAACCCCAGAACATTAAAAATGATTTAATTGTGAGGAAAAAATATCCTGTTTATGGGAGGTGGCAGGGAGCAGTCTCACTATGTTATAATTATTAGATTTGGGAAGTATATTCCTTACTATAAAACTGGTTAAACCATGACTCATGACTCTAATAACCTGTGAGGCCTGCTTTAGTCTTCCTTGGATATCCTTGCTCTAAAGAATCCCTCTGTAATTTTCCAAGTTTTACATTGTAACAGATCATTTTAAAGAAATCTATTGCAACTCTATATTTTACAAATGAGAATCTGAAGCCCAGAAACACTGAGTGGCTTTGCTGAAGTCCCAGAACAAATAGGTGGTTAAACCTGAAGAAAAATTTGGGACTTTGTTGCCTAGTTCAATGCATTGTTGTTGTTGTTGTTATTTGTTGTTTGTTTTTTCTTTCCTGACCACTTTAAGATACATTCATTAAAGTTCAGAGTCAACTTGGGTACGTTATCTTTAAAACTACTAGTGCTTGTGTTTTATGTAGGAAAAGTTATTCTTGCCCTGACAGATAACTTTTTTTTTTAAACTCCTTGAAATTTAAATGTCAAAAGTGTAGTTGACCTTGCTTTGAGGGACCTTAATGCTTTGATTCTGAAACAAATTCTCAGGAATGAACAGAGGTAAAAAACCTACTTTATAATTTTGCAGCTTTGGAGCTATAGAGTTCATTGGAGATGTGTAAAATGATTTAGCAGCTGCTTGCTTAAGCTTTTATTTGAATGCATGCGGTATTGGTTCTAAAGTTTTACTGATTGTACATACTGAATTCTTGTTAGCTAACATTTATTGACTGCTTAGAAGTTGAATACCTTAGCTGAGGTTTCAACATGAGAATCACCTGGGGATCTTTAAAAACTAATATCTATGCTCTCACACCTAGTACCTATTCTGATTTTACTTGGCCTGGGCTGAGACAGGTGTGGAGAGGTTTAAACGCTGTTCCAGTGATTGTAATGTGCTGCCAGATCTGAGAACTATTGATTAAGTAGGTTTCAACATCTGAGATGGATGTGAAGCCATGGGCAGAATGGAGGCTGCTGTTAATCATTTTTAGGCAACTCACTTTCAGCTTTAGTTTTTTTTAATTATATTTAGATGCTTTATACTAAATAATAGTATATTAAATAAGTAAATATTTTCTACTCCTTTTTGAGGAGTATATTAGCTCTGTTTTGCAGTTGTGGGAACTGAGGCTCAAAGAGCCAAACTAGCATCCTCAAAGATACACCACTGTAAGGGATGAGTGAGTAACAGAAACAAGATCTGATCCCAAACCTGTGTTGTTCTTCAATAGGTATGTTAGCACCCAGTGTTTGCCACTGTGGATTACATTGAATCAATTGAATCTTTAGCCAAAGAGTATTTTATTTAGAGTGGCTTTATTAAGTGTCCTGTCTTCATTCTTTTAAAAATTACATTTATATTTTTAAAAACTCCCACAAATTCTAATGCATATGAAAAACCCCAATGCCTAGAATTTAAACTGAACATAAGGGTGCCTGGGTGGCTCAGTTGGTTACGCATCTGATTCCTGGTTTCAGCTCCGGTCATGATCTCACAGTGGTTTGTAAGTTCAAGACCCACGTTGGGCCCTGCACTGATAGCAGAGCCTGCTTGATATTCTCTCTCTGTCTCTCTCTCTCTCTCACTCTTTCTCTAAATAATAAATAGTTTTTAAAAAATGAACATAAATATTTGGTTTATGTCTTCAAAATAATTAAATTTTCATGTGTTTGGATGATTTAATTTAACTTGGGAAACTTGTCACGTGACAACTACTTATTTTTATTATTAGGTAGGTATTAAAAATTTAGTGTAAATTGAAAGGGAGGTGTTTTTGATTACCAAGTAAGGAAAATAAAATTAAGTCAATACTAGACTTCTTATCCAAAGTCTAATTTCCTCTAAATGCGTTAGAAGACATTGAATAATGTTATGACCTTAGTACAGTATTAAAATGCCGGGTGTATTTATATAATATAAATGCCAAGTTTCATGTGATTGAGACCACTGCTTTTATTTAACTAATTAGTCAAAACTTGTGAACCTTTACTTTACATAAAACACATTTTTCTAGGCACTAGGAGATTAGCCCCTGATAGTAAGAGCTTTAACAAAGAAATTCTCTGTAACTATGCAGGGGAAAAAAAGGAATATGATGTTAGTATAGAAATGGTACTTTGATATTTGCTTTAGAACATTATATTTATGCTCAAAACTTAATATACAATAGCCTAAATCACTGATCAGCAAACTATGGCCAAGCAAACTAAATCCAGAAGGCTGAAAAGCTGAAATGAGCCCTTCAGCTATTTGTTTCTTTAAAAAAACAGACTGCAAGTTCTTTTTGTGGTAAAATACACATGACAAGATTTATCGTAAACATTTTCAAGTGTATGGTTCAGTGGTAGATTCATACTGTTGTAAAGTCGGCATCACCATCCATTTCCAGAACTCTCTTCTTCGAGAACTGTAACTCCATGCTTGTTAAACATAGTTCCTACACTCCTATCCCTGCAAAGCCCTGGCAGCCACCATTTCACTTTCTGTCTCTGATTTTGACCACGCTAGGTACCTCATATAAGTGGAATCAAATAGTCTCTATCTTTTTTTGTGATTGGTTTATTTCACTTAGCATAATGTTCTCAGAGTTCATCCATATTGTATCCTATATTAGAATTTCCTTCCTTTTTAAGACTTTGCTCATCCATTTATCTTTGGATGGACACTGGGTTGCTTTATGTTAGCTTTATTGTGAACAATGCTGCTAGAAACATGGGCATACAAATATATTTTTTTAAGTTTCTAATTTTTTTTCTTAGAATGAGTGTGCGAGGGGCAGAGAGACAGAGACAGAGAGAGAGAGAGAGAGAGAGAGAGAGAGAGAGAGAGAGAGAGAATCTCAAGCAGGTTCCACGCTCAGTTCAGAGCCTGATGTGGGGCTTGATCCCACGACCCTGGATTCATGACCTAAGCCAAAATAAAGAGTCACACGCTCAGCTGACTGAGCCATTGATGTTCCTCTACAAATATCTTTTTAAAACCCTGCTTTCAGGTCTTTTGTAGTAGAACTGTTGGATCAAGTGGTAATTCTGTTTCTAATATTTTAAGGACTATACTGTTTTTTATAGTAGTTGTACTATTAAACATTCCTAACAACAGTTCACAAAGATTGCCAACCCTTGTTTTCTGGGGTTTTTTGTTTTTGTTTTTTTGATAGTCACCATCCTAATGAGTGTGAGGTGGTATCTCATTGTAGTTTTGATTTGCATTTCCCTCGTGACTACCGATGTCGAGAATCTTTCCATATCTTTATTGGCCATTTGTGTATCTTTGAGAAATGTTTACTTAAATTCTTCTATTTTTTAGTTAGGTTTTAGAATTTTAGAATTTTTGTATATATTCTGGATATTTCTTATCCTCTTTCTTTAGAGTTTATGGGCACACAGCAATACCCACTCATTTGCATATTGTCTATGGGGACTTTTACATCATAGTTGAGTATCCAGATAGAGATCTTATGCCCTACAAAAGTAAAAAATTTTAATCCTGTGGCCATATATAGAAAAAGTTTGCTGACCCTCGTGGACTAACTTATGAAATTGATAAATGAAGTAGTAATTATTTAATCCAAATTTATTTACTGGCAGGAAGACTTCTAACTATTGAACTTTAGTATAAATTGGAACAAGATGATTAATATTCTGTTTGCGTAAAAGACGATATATCCAAGAGTAAGATGTATAACATTTTGCAGAATGGTGATTAGTGATTGTTTCTTTTAAAAAAAAAAATGTTTATTTTGAGAGAGAGAGAGTGCACTTGAGCACAGGTGGGAGTTGGAGAGGGGCAGAGATAGAGGGAGAGAGAGGATCCCAAGCAGGCCCCATGCTCAGTGTGGAGCCCAATGCAGGGTTCGATCCCAGTACTGTGAGATCATGACCTGGGCCAAAAGTAAGAACTGAACTCTCAATGAATGCTCAAGTGACTGAGCCACCCAAGCACCCTGATTTAAAAAAAAAAAAAAAATGTTTATTTTTGAAAGAGACAGAGCACGAGCAAGGGAAGGGCAGAGAGAGAGGGAGACACAGAACTCTAAGCGGGCTCCAGGCTCTGAGCCTGACTCAGGGCTTGAACCCATGGACCATGGGATCATGACCTGAGCCAAAGTCCTGATGCTTAACCAACCGAGCCATCCAGGCACCCCTGATTTTTTTGTTGTTGTTGTTTTCTGGGGTTTTTTTTTTGTTGTTGTTTAACTGAAGGCTCGGGCTTGGCCCCTTGGCCAGCATTGTAGAATTTTAACATATGATATTGCAATATATTTTAAAGAGAAGTTCTAAACTTCTATGAAGACACTTTTATGAAAAATGAATAATACATAGTTAAGATGTTTAGAAACAAATGTGTCTCAGAGGAGCTGGACCAAAAGTTGAGAGAGTTCCTATCTAGGCCCATGCATCTATACCTATTTATTTTTATGAGTTAAGTCAAACTGTCTTTATAATTCCAACAAGTGTTTTTGTTGTTGTTAAAGATATTTCATATCTGTAAGCTTTTAGTGTTCCAACATTAATATGATAGTTGTTGTAAGACTTTTTTTTTTTATGACTGCTTTGCTAAATTTTTTCCCATCTGTTACAGTAAAAATAAACTAAAAGTATGGGAGAAAGAAGTTTCCCAGGACTATTTATAAAGGGCCAAATGTCTCCAGTTTTTCATACAAACTTCATCTGAGGAATGAATCCCTTGGAAAAGATTCTCAAAGACTGACTAGTCTTTGGAAAACTGCTAGAGTGAGCTTGGGTCATTTATTATTAGTTTCATATAGTTTAAGTTCATAATGCTGTTTGTAAATGTAAATAAGTTAAAACTATTTAATAGCTTTAGACATTTAAAAAAGCTGTAGAGTTCAATTGTGAGGTAATTTCACAAAGAAAGTTCTTTAAGATGGTCATCTCAGTATTAAGACAGCAAAGAGTGTCTGGGTGTGAGAAAAAGTTAAGCTCAGCTCATAGAAAGCTGAAAACTTCGTGCTGTTTGTAGCTTTTAATACATTTTAAATCATTGAAATATTTACAAAGGTCAGAATTTCCAGGTTTCATTGGCAATAAATTAAGGCATTTGGGTTTTGAATATGTGTGGTGCCCTGTGTTGGGCAATATCCTGATTATATCTGTGCTTTTCATGCTAGACAGCTCAGGGATATTGCTTAGAGATAGGCCTTCAGAAATTGGTGGGAGGAGAGCATATACTACAGAACTGGGTTGGTTTCTTGGCTGCCTACTCTTTAGAGAAAAACATGGCGCCACATTAAGGCTTTCAGGCTTGTGGTTATGAGTAGTGAGAATAGAGGTGCTAGGGGAAGAGAATTGCCTCAGAGTCCCTCATTTTAATTCTTTCTAGTCACTCTTGTTCTTTCCCTGTTAGAAACATTCTGCCCGTTGAAATTAGAGCTTCAGGGATAATGTAAACAACTCTCTCTCTCTATACATATGTGTATATATATATGTATATATGTATACATGTATGTATATATGTATGTGTATATACATATATATGTATATATACATATATATAAACTATTATATGTAAAGTACTGTGGTCCCTGCCCTTATCTGTGGGGATATGTTCTAAGACACTTGGTGGATGTCTGAAATGGGATGGTACTGATCACATTATGTGTACCATTTTTCCCCTATGCGTACACACCTGTGATAAAATTTAATTTATAAGGTAGGCACCATAAGAGATTAACAAACTAATCATGAAATAGAATAGTACCAATAGAAGCTATATGTAGAGGCCACTTTTAGGCAGCAGGCCTGAGCAATGGAGCTTAGAGAGGGCCCATGGCCACCAGCGTGGATCTGAATACAGACAGGCCCATCAGGGCACCTGCCTCAAAACATGCGTAGGCCCTAACTGACCAGTGGGCTTTCCACCAGGTACCACAGTTACCAAAATGGGAAACAGACTTACCACTGGATACCACAGTTCACAAAAAGGAAAAATTCCGTAAGGCCCCATAGGTCAGTCCTCACCTTCCCTCTAAAAAGAGATGCCACCCACTGCCGCGTTAGACAGTGTCTCATTTGCTGTCCTGCCTGCTACTCCCTTGCAGTGTATTTGATAAACTTCTATCTCCTTTGTTCTGCCTCAGGTGAAATCTTGCACCGCCAGTGCCACTGGCTTCCACCCCATCGTTGCCCCGCACCTGGAGTCCCCCATCTGATAGAGGGAGACACCACATTATATAATATGTAATAGAAGTTATGTGAATGTGGCCTGTCTCTCTCGCTCCCGTGTACGCTCATGTGTGCGCGTTCTCTCCTCACCCCCTCAAAAATAGTGGCCTGAACACCCCCCTCCTGTGATGATGTGAGATGATAGAATGCCTTTGTGAGGAGATGACACGAAGTGAACGATACAGTGCGAGGCTACGATTGACCTAGTGACGATTCCCCGGGAAGGGGCTCATCTGCTTTCGGGCTGCGGTGGGCCACAGGCAACTGAAAGAGCAGAAAGCGAAACCGCAAATAATGGGGACTACTGTCTGGGTTAATAGGACAGAGGTTTTCATTCATATTTGCCTCAGACTTGTAGAAAATTATTTTGGACAGAATTAAGAGTGAAATGTCATAGTTTGAAGGATTTGATTTTGGAAAATAACGGAAGTGCTTCAGAGGCAACCCTCTGAAATGGGGTTGAAAAAGAACCTGAAGTAAACTACTGTGGGTCCATGATATGAATACGCCTACAAAATAGTGATTCTGATTTTCAGTATAATGTGCAGGCTGATTGCCAACAATATCAGAATATGTCTTTAAAACGGTAATGTCACTGGAAAAAGTGCATTGTTTTTCAGTGTGATTAATTTGGAAGATTAACACTAATGTGTATGTATTTGAGTGTACTTGTTAAAATTAAATATACAATTTCAGTTTATAGCCTAATAGAACAGCTCTGCACTTAATACCAAAATATATTTATAAGGAAGTAGACTTAAGATGCTCAAACCTAGATGGGACATTTGTCACCAGTCCTTGAGGATTTTCATCTCCCTAACCTGCATACACATGCACACATGCTATTATTTCTAGAGAAATGGAAGTGAGGAAGTATGAGATGACCCCAAGGGGAGTAGTGGTGACAGGAGCCAGAATTTTAACAGCTGCTACAGTTGTGTATCAGTTCAGATTTGCTGGAAAAACAGGAAATTGTATTGCTAAATCTGAGCATGGCCACCACCCTTCCATTCCCACAGCTAATGGATGTGCTGTAGTTTCTAGACCAAATTAAGTCAACAGTGGTCAAGATAATTATAAGAGCCACTGAATTCATTATTTCCTTTGTGTGCTAAAGAAGAAGTGTCAGAGAAAGGAGCAACCCTTTGTTTCTCACCTTGTTCTTTTATGCCAATAGTCAAGTATCGCTGCTTTAATAGAATTAGGAAAGTGACAGGGTGACTGTCTTAAAGAACCTCCTTGTCTGATGCAGCCCCCATTCTCCAGAATTCATGGTTCAGTTATTTACTGGCAGCAAAACTCCTGAGTGAATTGCCTACTAGATTATGGGCATGGTTTATTCAGTCTTTCACTCTTCTGTGAGATGTTCATTCCCAGAGAGCAGCTAGATGCCGTAACTTCAGGTGAAAGTCTTTTTGCTGTGCTTCAGGAGGGCAAAGCTGAAGGTGGCATGTGAAAAGAAACTAATTTTTAAATTTTATGTGGTGATCCTATGCTACCAGTCTTCTGTCTTCAGTTTTCTCTTTCTCTGAAAGAGGGCAGGTTACTGTGATCGTTTTATTACCTATGAACATTTCCTCCTCTAGGAAAATTAGGTATGACTTTGTTTGACTGAGGGGGGGAAAAAACCCCAAAAACAAAAAACAAAAACAAACTGATCTGAAAGGGGGAAATAGACTGATTTTCCCTTCATATCTTAATTGGGACAAATTTTGTATCTAGAATCTATTCCAATCTATATCATATGTAATTTTTAAAATACAATTTTAAAAGGAGTAATGTCTAAGAATAATATCCAGTCATCTGTGATCCTGTGTGTGTGTACAAATACGTAGGAAATTCATTCTTAGATGATGTTAAGAAAATTTAGTCTGAAGTTTGTGCTGGTAACCTTGTGAAGCCTAGCAACATGTTTCCAACTAAGTCGTTGTAATGGTATACCCTTGAATGTACTAAGTGGCATTTTTAAGTGTTTTCTAACCAAATAAGGGTTTCATCTATATGTTGAGGATGTAATACTTTAGGATTTTCATTTTTCAATGAATCATAGTTATTTAGGACACTAAGATTATGCAAATTTGAATGGGTGGCAATTCTAAAAGTTACCTGATGGTGTTGAATGAATATTTGCTATAATTTCTGGTAAACCAAATCCAACATTTTTTTTTGCATTCTTCCAGATATTAAGCACATCAAGTTGGTGATAATGAAAATTTGAATATCATGGATTTGGGGAAGTAAAACTTAGGCAAGGGAGAGACCAGGTTTCTGGAACCCTGCAGATAAATGGAACAATATGTATATAAAGATACCATTGGTATTAAAGGAACAACCTTGGGATACTAAGAAATGATGGGCTGGGCTGAAGGCATACACAGTTTAGGAGGCAGGAAGTAATACAGTGATAGCTATTTAATTCCATCTTTTACCCTCCTTTGGTCTTCACAGGGAATTTCATAAGATTTCCTGTGAAGAAGCAACTCTGTAAAATTCTGGTCCTGGGCCATTTTAATAGTTAAGGGCTATCTCCAGAGCCTTGCTCTCTGAATCAAACCGAGCCAAAACCTCTTTATTATGCTGAGTGATCCTTCTGGTGTGTGGTCAGTGTGACTAGTGAGGAACCTGTCTTAACTTGGGCTGCTTTTTGTGGATGGCTTTGCACACATGCTGTCTGTGGTGTTAGGAGTGTTTCCTCAAAATGATACTCACTCACCAATGCAGCCTTATGTCAAACATTCTTGAGGAAGTGGAAGGAGAATGAGAGAGAAAAAGAGGGGTGTGGTTTGGAGTTGAGAATGGCAGCTATTTTTTCTTCCTTAAACTTAACACTGCTAATTGAAACCAACTTTCATTAATATATGCATTTTAGGCTCTAAAATCAGTTATGTCAAAGCAGAAAAAATTTGAAAGTATTGATTTTTAAAATAAGGTGGGAAAGTTTGAAAGAAATAGTAATACCCTGTACACATGCAATTTGATTTTTCATTATAATATTTAAATACATTAGTATTAGTATTACAAAGTATTTCAGTAGTATAAACAAGACTCATTTATTTGAGCCTTTTGTGATCTGCTTATGTTTATATACTACTGCTTCACGGGAGAAAAATTCATCAGTTGTGAAGGGGAGGATATTCCTGGCTTTTTCCTCATTCTTCGCTTAGCCAGGTAGATACACACAATGTTAAATGGAAATGTAGAGACAACTGAATTTGTATTTGGGGATGTAGATGAGGAAGGGAACAGGAAAATGGGGAAAATATATTCAATGAGTTGAAAAATGAAAAACAATCTCTTGTGTTGGAAGAAAGGTAGTGGTATTAAATGTAGATTATGCTAGTTTAAGCAGTTTAAGGCTTGAAGGCTTTAATCTCTTACATCGATAACTCTGGTACTGTTAATTTGTGAAACACTTCTGTGATCTTAGGCAATTAGAAAGTATTTTCTGCTGAAGACCATGTATAACTTCTTCAGAAGTATCATACATGTTTTTTGGGGGAGAGATTCCATCCAAAATTAAATTGATAATAATGCTAATAACAGTAATTCTTTACATTGGTGTTTATAGGTCATATCATTTATTCATTATTTTCTATTTTAAAATATTTTAGAGAGAAAGTGTGAGCAGGGGAGAGAGACAGAGACAAAGAGAGATTGAAATTCTTAAGGAATCTCCATGCTCAGGGCAGTCTGACACGACGCTCTATCCCACAAACCTGGGATCATGACCTCAGTCGAATCAAGAGTTGGATGCTCAACTAAGTCACCTAGGCATCCCTATTCATTGTTTTTAAATGGGCAATATATCCAAATGGCACAAAATTCAGAAGAGAAAGATAACCAAACAGTGAGAGACCTCCCTCTAGTCCTTGGTTCTTTGCATCCAGGTTTTCTTCCCAGAGGCAGTCGGTGTCATCAGTTCTTTTGAATCCTGGTAGGATACTGTATACCAGTGCTGGCCAATAGGAATATAATAGAAACCACCAATAAAATTTAAAAATTTTTAGACACTACATTAAGTAATTCAATTTAAATGACATATTACATGATTCTAAAGCTACAAAACAAGAAAGTTGTCTTTAACAGAAAATATTTTACAGTAAGGCAGATTTCAAATTTAATTACATAAAATTGAAATTTAAGTTCTTAGACACACTAGCCACATACCCAGTGCTGAAAGAGCCTTATGTGACTGTGGGTAACCATATTAGACAGTGCATCTCCTTACACTCAGTAGCAAATACATGTGTGTATGCACATCATTTTTCCTTTTTTTATGCACAGTTAGTGCTGCTTTGTACCTTGTTTTTTACTTAATAATGTAACTTCATCATTATTCCATTTCACTACATAAAGGGCTCTATTTTCTCCCCCTAGTGTCATGTCTTTGTAGGGATGAACCATGAATTTTATAACTAGGTCTCTGTTGATGGATTCTTGGATTTGTCCCCACCCCATCACCACTCTGCTATTATTGATTTTAGCATCCATTATGCAGTTTACAATCTACTGTGCTAATACTCTTTCCTGATATGTTTGATTAAATTAACTAGATTGTGCAACACTAAAAAAGCACAGGCTATATTTTTTATTTCTTTTGTGTATACTGCTGGGTTTGATTTAATTTCCTGCAAGTACTTAGACACGCAATGATCAGTTGTTGGATAGGTGTTATTTGAATTTGTGTGAACCTGAGCAAAAGGTCAGTGGTGGAGATGAAGACCAGTGGATTACCTGTCCACAAGAGGGTAGAAGCAAAGCCTCAAACTGAGTATTTAACATTCATTTTTGCAGCCACAAACCAATGAATTGTTAAACCCCTATCAAATGCTACACCATTAAAAGGCCTGTTGTAAGTCTCTTAGCACTCTATTATCAAATTCCATTCTTGGTCTGATAATTCTCTTTTAGCATTACTCCCCGCAGTGGTGTTTATAGGAGAAATATGCATTTCATTAGTAGTATAATGAAGTGAAAATTCTGAGTAACGTTTCTATTTCAAACGTAGAACAAAAAATGTTTGGTCATCATGGGCGGGATTTTTTAATAGGACGTAAGTGCTGTATGATTATTTAAGGCCTAAATATTTCTATTGGAATAATGATAGCAGAGTAACACTTGATTTATAGAATAAGTTACAGGTTTTGAGGATGAAGCAATTAGTCATTAATTGCATGATTGATTAGTGCATAAGAATTCTTCTCCTTAAAAAAAATTCTCATTTGTGTCAAGACCCTGAAATTTAAATTGTCAAGAGCCTTGCTATTTTGATTTGGTTATTTTACTGGTGTGAGAAATTAGCCTTTTGATGTGAACAATGATGGCTAAAGAATAAGAACAAATAATAAAGGGTGTTTTCTTCCAGCTTATGAAAGAAGAGATTGAAAATTGAAAGGTATCATGAATGGAAGAAATTAAATTGTTGAATAGGGTCCTAGGAAATAAAAATCAGTACAAGTGCTCTTTCTCCCCAGTGTTTTTGGAAATTATACCTCAAGATGTATACAGAGCTGCAAATATTGTAGAAAGCAAGTTTGTTCATTTTATTATTCTAAAAATGTTTTTGGCAACAAGTTGGCATTTTACATTTACATAAGATGAAATTCTCGGTCAGAATGCATCAAAAAAGAAACTTTGAAAAGTAAAAATTCAGTGTATGGGGAGGTGTACAGCATTCCATAAAGCATTTTGAGCAAGGCTAATTCTCTCCATTTAACTCTGCCGTCTACCTTATAGTTGTCTGATGTGGTAAACCAGTGTACTTGGCTCTCAGACATTTAACATTTCATTAACATTGAAACCATTAACATTTGGCTTCAAATAAAACTGGCCCAGCCAGAAGTCAGAATAGCACTCAGCAGGCATAGCTGCAGAATGGACTTGGAGACAGAAGATTTGGAACCCAGTCTCTGTTCTATCACTTGTTGGCTGGGCATTTTCTTTCTCTCATTGGGCCTCAGTTTCCTCTGTAGTGGAAGAAGGTAATTATACAGAATGAAAGTGCGGAAGTAACACCAGCACATAGCATGCTTTCAATTTATGTTGAATTATAAATACTACCTGCATTTTTAGGAAACGGCTTCTTGTAATGCTGATATCATTATTGTACTAAATGGAAACCAATGAGTGCAAGAACATGCCCGTTCTCATCATCCTCTCCCAGGAAGTAGAAGATGGGGTTGGTTTTCCTAATCAGTCACCCGTGAAAGCGCCTGTGCCAGGTGCAGGGAAGTTGTTCTTGGAACACTGAATACGAAATGAGTACTAATCTTAATGAAAATCACATTCCCATGTAGAGGAGAAAAATGCCCCCTCTGAGATTAAGAGTATGCTATGAAGGTGATTGCGATTCTGACTGTTTCCTCACTTCACCATTGTGGGATGTGCCTTATATTTTAGTGTTTCACTTCTCTGTAAGATGAGAGTAACTCTCACTGCATTTCTTTGATTTTGTTTGGACTGATAGGTACTGACTGAAAATTTCCCATTGTAATGTTTTATACAAAACATCGTTGCTCAAAAGAGGGAGTCGGAATTTGAGGCACTGTTCTAACCAGAGCCTATCGCATATCGTAGAAAAATTTTTTACATAGTGATGATAGTGACTATCATTTAGGATAGGAGGCTAGTGGGCATCGTTTGTTCCAGATTGTATATAGCTGTAACTCATTATGTTTTGGTGGCAGCAGGATGGTGTGGTCTGAAAATTCACCCTGCATACTCTTGACTAAAAGCCTTTATTAGAGCAAATACAATTAAATAAATCTTGTTAACATTTTTCTGGATTTGCCTTTTTGTCAATATAGGAATATTTTCCATACTCTTACAAGTAAGTTTTGATGTCAGAGAGAAAAGACTATTCAGAATTTCTTCACCTAATTTAGATCTACTTTTCTTAGTAAGTATAATGAAAAGTTTCAGACAGAAAGAATTATAGTCATGCATAGATTCTGCACTTGGAACGTTTCTTGAGTACTAAGGTGTTCCCAGTAAATGTTCTCTTAAATAATGTGTTTTACAAGATAGTATGTAAAATGGTATGGAATCTTAATTACTTCAGAGTTTGAATGAATATTTTAAAATTCAAATTTCCACTAATTAAAAGGCTCAGGGGCATAGTAATTTAAGAAAAATGAGCAGTGACTTACAGGACGGTAGTCACAAGCACTGAACATTTCCTGAACACTGACTGTTCATCAGGTACTGGGTTAAATGCATGGTAGGTGCTATGGCACTTAATTGTGACCAGTCACTCTGTAAAGTAGATGTAGTTGTTATCCAGAATGTGTAGAAGAGGAACTGAGGCTTACACATGTGATTTGTCCAAGGTCACTTGGCCAGGCAGTGGCAGGTCTGAGTGGAACCCAAATGTCATTTGAAATCCATTTGGTTTGCTCACTTTGCAGTCTGCTTCCCTCTCCCTTATACCCTCCACCCAGAACTGCCAGGGTGGCAAAGCCAATATAATAAATATTAATATGAGTGACAGTAAATGGGCTAAACATTTTTTGCTGATTTTATTTTTTCTGATTACAAAACTGGCACGCTTATCACAGAATATTTAAAAGCAATAATATGTAGAGAAAAATCATTATCTAGACTACCTGCAGGTAACCGTTATTAACATGATTTGCATTTTATCATTTCCCAAGGAGCCTTCTGAATTAGATACAAGTTAACTTGTTTCCTGTAAGAACAATTTCCATGGTAGAATAATGCTGTGAGAGTCTGAGTTAAACAAAATTAATGTTTTCTTAAGGCCTTTTCAGGGATTTTAATATTGATAATATACAGAATGGACTTCCAGAGTAGAAACATAGAAAGTAACATTTTCCAAATTCATTTATCAGAAGAACACTGATTTATTTGTATCTTAAAACCAGTGTTCTTTCAGATATAGTTTAGGTAATGCTGTGGATAGTATGCATCCTTCTAGACTTCTAAATGTTTAGATTTTTAACTGTGTATTTATATCCTTCAGAATTAAAGGTTATTTCGGTTGTTGAAACTCATTTAAAAATGCTTTTTGAAATAGCTATATAACCATATGTTTTCCTGTGTGTGTGTTTACATTTTTTTTTTTTTAGCGTTTACCTATTAAACATTTGGGTTGTTTCCAGTGAGATTATTAACCATGCGTGATAAGGTATAAGTTTTAGATTTGGATGAACAGAATTCCAGAACTGAAAGACTGCAAAATTTACAGCAGTGAGGAAACCAGACCCAGAGTTTGTTATAGCTAGAAACTGAAAGCCTTTGCAAGTTTCAGAGAAATCTGTGTGGAGGGTACTGTGAGTTGCCACAGGGAGAAACCTGCCAAAGAAGGGGCATTCTAGAGGGAAATAGAAGTAATGATTTTCTTAGACTTATGTTGGGGTTATGCCCCAATAAACCCATCATAAATTGAAAATAAAGGAAGTCGAAAATGCATTTGGTACACCTAACTTACCGAATATCATAGCTTAGTCTAGTTTACCTTGAAGGTGCCTGGAACACTTAACATTAGCCTGCAGGTGGGCAAAAGCATCTAATACAAAGCCAGTTTTACAATGAAGTGTTGAATATCTCCTATAACATATGAATACTGAAAGTGAACAACAGAATGGTTGTTAAGTGTATCAGTTGTTTACACTCATGATCTAACTGGGAGCTGTGCTGCCCCTACCCTGCATCATGATAGACTATTCTGTTGCATATCACTGGCCTAGGAAAAGATCCAAATTCAAAGTTTGAAACACGGTTTCCAATAAACATATATCACTTCTGCACCATCATAAAGTTGAAAAATCAGAAGTCAAACCATTGTAAGTCAGGGACCATCTGTTGTCAGTTATTAGGGTAAGCTGGGAAGTTGGGTGTCTGTGTGTGTTATTACCTACTTGGTTTGGAAGTATTGTATACGTATTTTGAAATGCAGTCTGTGTGGTCCCTGGGCCAGGTATGGTCTTTTCCCAGCAGCACTGAGGAAGCTTGGCCACAAGGGGAGTTGTGGTTATTAATTTTTGCTGTGATCAAGGAGGGTAAGAGGGCTGGGGGTCTGAGGCTCCACTGAAGGGTGAAGAATCTAAGCAGGACAGGTAGGGAGTTTGAGAGGGGGAGTTTTAAATCTAAATTTGTTGGGGAGGATTAGGTTTGAAGCTACTTAATAGGTAACCGATTGTAACAAGAATAAGATATCTTCCTGAAAGTATCAACAGTTCATTAATTTTGTATTGTTTTCATTCAACAGACACTTATTGAAAGCTAGCTATGTGTCAGGTACACAGCTGGGCACTGGCAGCTAGTTGTATTGAAAATATTACTATATAGTACATGGAAAATAAATTCATGGAATAAAATCACTTTGGCTGAATTGAAAACATGATTCAATCTTATTAAAAATACACATCTTTGAACAGCCTCCAAGGCAGTGTAAACAATACTCTCTCTGTTTTAAAATAAGGAAAGTCCAAATCTTTGAAATGCCAATTACTATGCAGTTTCAATTTTTTTTTTTTACCTTGGTTAACATCATGTCTGATTTCTCACATGTCTTAATGAACCTTTTCAGAATGTTTATGCAAATATAGAAGTTGTAAATATCTATGTGCCCCCTCCCTAATTCCTTACAACTTCCCCCTGCCTGAGATGAGTTCGTCTCATTGGACGCTGGGAAGTTGTTAGCACTGAGTTTTCGTAGCTAGAACCAAGTATCAAAACTGTCTATCTCAGTTTGGGATTATTAAAGTGAGACTGTAGAATGCTGTCCTCACTGGGGCCGTGGATTGCAAGGTCTAGTGAGATGCCAAAGGGAAAATTCCTAAAGGGAAGGTACAACAACCCAGGAAGCCGGAGGATCATTGCTATGGCAGCAAGAGGTAGCTCTAGCCTATTCCTTTTCTGGCTGGGGCTCCCAGGGCCGCCGGCCCAGCAGGCACAGGGGCAGAGCTGCCAGTTTGACGACAGGCAACAATGGAGGTTATTCTTCATCTGACCAGACTCCTGTGGTCACCTTTGTTGCCTTACACTTGTAACTTATCTGTGTGCTGTGACAATCAAGGACGTATTAGGGATAGTCTAGGGGACATAGGCTTGGTGTTTCAGGAAGACCTGATATCAGTTCTGGCTCAACCATTGAATAGTTAGGAAATTTTGGACAAATTAACTTCTGTACATCTGTTTTCTTTTTTTAAAATCTGAAAATGAAGATACCTTATCTCATTGGCTCATGCCTGTGATTAATTGGAAATAACTTATTTGTAAAACCATGAAATACTAATACAACTCCTTGCCTGTGATATTAATTTCACAATTAAGTGTCTATAAGTAAATTATTGAAGTTTTTGGATATCAGCTGGATGAAAGTTCCTAAGATTGGTTTAAGCTGCCCACTTTCAGTTTCTGTTCAGTGTATTAGTGGTTAATATTTGGCTAAGGATCATTGTTTCCTAAATAAAATAATGCTGTTTTGTAACTCATTCATTCATAGAATGTGATTCTTTGTAAGCAGGTTTTCTGGCACTTTACGATCATTAGAAAAGGCTCTACCTGGTGATGTGGAGATAGTGAGCCCATAATGTGTACATTGTAAACGTTTATCCCTTTTTCCTCTAGGGGGGAAAAAAACCTAACCAAAGCTGTTCTTTCACTGGATTTTATTGTTGGCAGTGGTTCTTAATGAAATGACCATATCTTTGAGACCATAAGACAGTCCCCTTATGTATGAGAAGACTAGGTTTTTATTTTGTACCTTCCTTATCCACAGCTCAGATTCCATTCCTTTTTCAGGAAGCTCAAGTAACAGAATACAGGCTGAGAACTTTCCACCATTGGTCCCGTACTTTCCACATCTGTAAACCATAAATGGCCCCGTTACATTAAAAATGATGCCTAAGATGAGAAGTGCTTATGGATTGTTTGCTGATAATTCATATCTTGAAACAAAGTGACTGTTTGAATAAGTTAAGCATTTCCTTTCTGAATTCTTGATGAGGTTATTTCTCTTGACTGCACACATTCTCTTGGGTATGGAAGTGTGAGGTGACATCTGCATGAAGGTGTTCTGTCTTATTGAGCTTTTTGGTACCATATTCATGTCATGTCAGATTCATTTTCACTTGGATATTCATTCAATTAAAAATTGTTACGGCCATTCCCGAAGAAAGGCATTATTCCTTTGCTCATAAGGAAGCAAAGAGCTGCATTTTTCCTCACTAAGGTATTCTAATTAAGTTACCACTGGCCATAAACTATTGAAAATTGGTGAGAAGTCGCAAGGTCATAGAGAAAAAATTTGTGATCATAGAAGAGGGTAGCTCACTATAGTACATTTACATTTTGAAGTGGTGTATATTTTCTAATAAATACAAGCATTCTTATTGAGAACGGCTGCTACTTGAATATGAACACTTGTCATCCATTACTATTTGTGATTTCAGATACATAGACAATTTTAAAGATTTGTCAAGCATCATTGAGTTTCCTGACAGTACTTCTATATTTTATGAAAATACC
Organism: Crocuta crocuta; assembly: GCF_008692635.1. Lineage (NCBI taxonomy): Eukaryota > Metazoa > Chordata > Mammalia > Carnivora > Hyaenidae > Crocuta > Crocuta crocuta. The sequence continues at coordinate 1,475,746 of NW_027528877.1, read as the reverse complement.
AGTGTCTTGTACTTTGCACTAGACTGTTCTGAATAGGGAGAGAGTTCATGTAGTTTAAAAAAAAATCTAAGAGCAAAACTAGCAGTTCCTAGCCACACACCCCCCACCCCCAACCCCCTCTGAAATAACCAGACAAAAACCTTTCAAAATCTTCCATCTTTTAAAGTCAAGGACACACTTTAAATGAGAGTCAGTGAAAACCTGCCCTCAGGATTATACATAATAGAAACATATCAAGTGTCTGAACAATTGTTTCCTTCTCTACTTAAAATGCACTTTGTGTTTGACACTTTGGCACCTTTCCTGACATTGCTGAGCATATTTCCAGTTTTTCCAGTTTTATAAAGAAACATTTCTGCATTGTCAAACCTTGATGGTTTCCGTTGTAATAAGGGAAAATGATTGAGTATTTTAAATTTGCATTTCTTAGATCTTTATTGAGTTTTAGAAACTCTTAAAATGTTTGATTTTCATTTCTTTTCTCTTAAATTTGCTTCATAGTCTTATGTTTCTATTTTCATCTTATTGATTTTGGAAAAGCTCTTAATATGTATTTTGTACTCAATATGTAAAACTTATTGACCTTTTGTGTCTTACGTTCTAAATATTCCCTCAGTTTTATTATTATGTAGTTTTGTTTATGGAAGCATTTTTATCATTCTAGTTTTATATTAGAGGCTGTACATGTATTTTCCTTTGCCTTGCTTAGAATAAAATGCACGTACATTAGAAGTCTTTAAAATATTCCCTTATGTTAAATTCATGATAGCTTAAATATTTGACAGAAACAAACTTCAAGTTTATTCTTCTGTGTTATGAGATGGAGTCTAAATTAAAAATTGCCTCAACATTATCTATTGAACAGTTGCTCTTTTCCCTAGTGATTTAAAATGGCATCTTTATATATTAAATTTATTTTTATTCAAGGGTTAGTGGGCTTTCTGTTCTGCTTCATTGATTTTTCTGCTTTTCTATCCAAAATGTTTTGTTTACAGTGTCTCTCTACTATGTTTTAATGGTCTGGAAGAGTAAGTCATAATGGCCAATGTTCTTTTAGGAATTCTGTCTGCTCTCAGGCATTTGTTTTTCCATATTGAAGTTAGAATTGCAAATGAGAATTGATTACTTGTATTCAGTTTCCAAATAAATTTCTTGGGAGTTGGTATTGTAATTATCTTTTAGTGAATTTTCTCATTCAAGAACATGTCCCGAGCACTATTTTCTTCTCCTGATGTCTCACTTCACTATCACAGAACACAAGATTTTGCCATTAGGAGGGTGTGTTTTCATAGGTGCCCTCTGTCAAGAGAAAATCAGCTTGAGGCTACTGAATTAACCAATGTCTTCAATTAAGCAATTTACTTTGTCATTGTGGCATGATGTAGTGGTTTTCAAAGTGTGGTCCATGATCAGCATCAGTTGGGAACTTGATAGAAATGTAGATATTCAGACCCACTCTAGACCTGCTTAATCAGAAAGTGGGAGGGTGGAGCCCAGCAGTCTGTTTTTAGTAACCCCTTCAAGTGATTCTGATGCACGGGAAAGGTTGAGAACCACTGTAGTAGTGGATAGAGCAGAGCTTTGGAGTCATATAATCTAAAGTCTCACTGTAGCCCTTTATTCCAGTGTAATATGGGGTAAGTTATTTGTATATTTAAGTCTAGATATCCTCATATGTAATATGGGCTATTATGAGAATTATTTGTATCATAAGCAAAAGGTAGAGACGATGAGTATTACTGTTACCAGATTGCTTTCTAATAAGCAAAGGCTATAGTAGTGTACAGTATATATTAGATAGTGGTGGTAGTGTCTAGGGGAATGGAGGGGAAGTCTGGAATGTAAAAGGTATTGCTGGTTTTAATGAGTTCTAGATAAGAGGTGATGCCAAGAAGGGCATAAAAGTACCTGGTCTGGGATGGTGAGGATAAACACTCTGTCTTCAAGGCTGGCTTCTTTTAAGTAGGCAAACATAATACACAACTGTTCTTGAAATCCCTGAATTTAATCTTAGCAATGTGTGATATTAATTATTTAGCAATGTGTGATATTAAGTTGTTACAGCCCCACTGTTCCATTGAATAAAATAAAATTCTGACATATTTTTCTAGGTTTAAAATATAACAAATTTCTAAGAAATTGAGGGAAAGATAACTAGAATATGCAAGTAAAATAAGGATTAATATCTTCACTTAAATGATAATGACTAATAGGCAAAAGTAAACATACAGACCTTTGTCAGTTATTGGAAAACTAGAAAACTGTTAATTTTTTTAAAGTGTTTTGTTTTTTTAATTTTTATTTTTGTGAGAGTGTGAGTTGGGGGAGAGGAACAGAGGAGGAGGGGGGGTGAGAGAGAGAGACAGAGAGAGACAGAGACAGAGAGAGACAGAGACAGTCTTAAGCAGGCTCTGTGCTTAAGCTGGACATGGGGCTCAATCTCATGATCCTGGGATCATGACCTGAGCTGAAATCAAGAACCACACACTCAACCAACCGCGCCACCCAGGTGTCCCAGAAAAATGTTAATTTATTCAATGTATTGACAAGTTACTTTATGCCAGAATGTGAGCATTTAGCTATGGCTCATGAGCTATTCATAATTGGGGGCCAGAAATAACCAAATGATGTGAGACAGTTTACAGCAAGGCTAGGAATAAAGGCAGACCTAAATGTCTGCTGAAGCTCCAAGGCTTTTTTGAGGAGGGAACTGTAGAGCTAATCTTGAAGAACAAGTAGATGCTACCCCAAGAAAGGTATGCAAAAAATCCTGTAAGAACTTAGTGATTAGTTCTGCTTGAAGGCACCAGGGGTTTTACAGTGTAGGTGACTTGAAGGATGAATATCCATTGCCAAGCCAGACGAGGAAGATGGATATTGTAAATTGAGGCTTAAACACATAGGCATAGCGTAAGTATTAGAGAATGTGGAATAGTCTGGTGTGACTGGAGCTTATGGGCTGGGTGGGGACAGGTGAGGGTACAGGTAAAACTGGGCCCAATTGTACAAGTTCTTCAAAGATTATGGTGGACTAAAAGACTTTTGTTTAATACTTTGTCTTGTTTTTGGATAAGAGTATTTTATCATGGTGCTAGGTCATTTTTTTTAATAGCCTTTGCCATTACACTCATGTCAAATAAGGAATTTAGATGAGGAATTCAGAAAATATTTGTGATACAAGTTCATGTTCATATAACAGTTTTAGTTTGGGTTTTACTCAGCCTTTTCTCCGTATCAAAGACTTTCAAACTATGGGTTCAAAAATTGGTTAATCTAGACAAAGCCTCTTCTACCAATGGGTGTGGCCTGGAATTATTCTTGTTACCTGAAGTTCCATCGTTAAGTGTACTCTCAGCACCCATAGACGCAGGTCTTCCCCAATGAGCCTATAGATGTTTCCTATGCCTCACTGGGGCCCTGCCTTGAAATTCAGGCAATTTGTCTGGGCCCTGACTCCCTGGCTAGCATTTTTTTTTCCCCTTTTGGGGCCTAGATTTCTGTGGCCACTGTAACCAGCTGTGAGCCTGCTATGAATTAGAGAGCCATCTCCCTCATCCCCTCTGAGACATTGACCACAGCCTCAGCCTGACTTCTACACATACCACAAGGGCCTTGAGATCTTGGCTATTGTGTTTCATCTACCAGATGGCATCTCTTTATTATAATATAGATGCCCCTTATAGCCAATATTCAACCTATACTTAGCAAACTTGGGAGGGTTATTTTGACTTTGGGCCACACATGCTAGTCAGCCCTTTTTATCCCATCTCCACTCTGCCTGTTATTAACTTTAACACTGAGTAGAAGAAGTATATGTGTGTAATATAAGGATTATAAATTGCTAAATATCCTTGGGGCTCTTTCAATATAGTGTTTTTATTTCCATTTTTTAATGTTTTAGTTTAGGCCTGGGCTATTTTGAAGACGCCTTATTGCTCTTTGTGTTTATATTTTAAAATTTAACATATTACAAGGTTATTTTCAAACCATGAGTCAGTTGCTATCAAGCTCCCTTACTCTCCCCATAAAGGCCTTTTTGCCTGTATAGTAAAGGCCAGACTCTGTAGTAGGCATTGGGAATGCCTGGATGCTTCATCCTAACTTTCCTTCCTGGCCTCGTCTCCCACTGTCTCTTTCCACTGAGTCTTTTCAGGCTTGGGAACAGACTGTGGCTCTTCTGTGTACCAGGGAGTTACAGCCTCTTGGTTTTTGTTTAGAGTTTCTTCAGTGTGGAATTCTACTGGCCCAGCTCCTTGCCCAGAGGAATCCACTGACATTTTTCAAGGATCAATTCCAAAGTCTACCTTTTCCTTGAAGCTTTATCACAGATTCTCAAGCCAGATTTATTTCTTCTTCCCTTTTGCTTTCATGGTACTCTAACTCTGTCAGAACAAGTATTCTTCTAAGCCTGTCTTCTATTTACATTTTTCTTATAAGCGTATTTCCCTAAGTTATAGGCTTCCTTTTTTTTTTCTTTAAATATTATTTATTTTGGGAGAGAGAACCAAACTGGAGAGGGGCAGAGAGAGAGAAAGAGAATCCCAGCAGCCTCAGTGTTGTCAGTGCAGAGCCTGACTCAGGGCTCAGTCTCATGAACCACAACACCATGACTTGAGCTGAAACCAAGAGTCAGACATATAACTGAGTCACCCGGGCACCCCTAAGTTGTAGGCTTCTTAAGAGGAAGATTTATTCACTTTTTTTTTTTTTATCCACGGTAGCATTTGCTTCTTAATTGCATCTTTTTATCTATAGTAGCATTTGTTTATTTTGTCCTGCATAATAGGTTTTTAATAATTGTTTTGTCCATGTTGGGATTTTGGTGGTCTAAAAACCTTTAGTTTATGCATAGAAGAGTGTAGTGGAGGACATTTTTTTTTCAAATAATTGCCTGTTTCCTTTAGCCCTTTCTTTTCCTTCTCTTCCTCTTATATATGTCTGATAGAGGAATCTGGGTGAATTCTTAGGGCTGTGTGAAGAGGAATGGTTTGGGAAGAAATACTTCCCGTGGACATTTAACTAGGATAGTTGTAATGTTTTGTTTGAAGGTTTCTTGAAAATTGGGGTGCCTGGGTGGCTCAGTCAGTTAAGTGTTGACTTTGGCTCAGGTCATGATCTCACGGTTCATGAGTTTGAGCCCTACACTGAGCTCTCTGCTGTCAGTGCAGAGCCTGCTTCGGATCCTCTGACCCCTCCTCTCTTTGCCCCTACCCTGCTTGCACTCTTTCTCTCAAAACTAAGCAAACATTAAAAAAAAAAAAACAAAACAGTAAAACATTATAAAAATTGCTTGAAAATAGATCATAGTTCTTATCATTTACTGATATTCTTAATGCCATGTACTGTGGTAGCACTTTCACCTGCATTAACTCACTTAATCCTCCCAAAAATACCATGGGGTTCATGTTTTAACTCTTTATACAGAAGGAAACACTGAAGCTCATGCAGTTTTCTTAACGGAGATTAATTAATGGATAGAACCAGGTTTTCATGTGAGGTCTGCCTGATTCTAAGGCCAGCATTCTTCACCACTACTCTTCTCCTTTATGTAAAACTTGAAAAGTATGCATTTCTGACCCCACCTTTCTGTAGATCAAATCAAGTTCACCTTCAAGATCAGCTTATGGTAGAAAAAGTGATTTCGGTGTGTGCCTTTCTCCAACTAGTGCTTATCAGCTTGTAGATGGTTAAGATGTCAACGAGGTAAATTATTCTATTAAATTGAGTTATAAATAAGAGAAAGAAGTTAAAAATGTAAATACAGACTTTAAGACATTTATTTATATAATGTACCGTCAGCAGTGGACAAGCACAAGCAATTAATTGATTTTGGCATTTTCTTCCTTGATGTATGACAGACTGGTAATTAAGAGAGCCTCTTGAAGAGTGGCAGATTTCCAAGAACAGTGAGAATTTCTACATTTTTCTAGAGTTGGAGGAGAGGGATTTACTTTCAAATGGAGAAGAAATTGAGGTATATAAATTGAGGTATGTTTTGCATGCACGTTTGCATAGTTGTTTTTTTTCCCCCATAATACATGGAAGTTCTGGATCCCCTGTCCCTACCTGTTTTTCTCTAATCAGGTAGGTCTTCCTGTGAAGGATCTTTTGTGCTTGGAAAACTTTTGATTCAAGGAGTTATTGTGAGAAAAAGAAAGATCAGCAAAAGGGATGCCTTATTCTTTGTCTGTCAGTACTTATACATTGAAATAAAAGTGAATGGAAAATTATTAGATGATTTATTTCAGTTAATATTCATTGGGGACATTACTGTATTCCAGACTGTCTCTCAGGATAAGGATAAGACAGACCCAATGACTTCTTCAGAGACTTCTCAACTGATGACCAGGCAGGCAGCGACTAAAGACTATTTTATATACAACAAAAAGAGTAATGCAAAAATTGATTAGTATTTATTAAGTCCTTATTAGATACTGTATTTTATGCTAAGTATGTTAAATATTGGAGGATTTTGTCTTTATAACAACCTTGTGTGAGAATTAGTGCTATTTTCAGCCTTATGAGATACAAAAAACAAAACCTGAGAGAATGAGAGATGTAGCGACTTCTCCAAGATTATTCTTGGTACCATGCTGCTGTAATCCGTCCATTGAAAATATATGTGATTTTAGTATGTACCATATGAAAGATGTTGTATAGAGATTAGTTTTCCAAAGGATCTTTAAAAATAGCGTTCTGTCCACCTGTAGAACTTTGTCACATAGACTTGGGGCTGATTCAGATATGTGCCGTTTTCTTATTGGGTAACCTTTGGCAAGCTACTTAACCTCTCAGAGCCTCAGTTCCCTTGCTGATAAAATAGGTATTAAAATACATTTTGCATGGATTAGAAAAGCACATGGTAACAGGGCTCTAGAATTTTAGTTCTCATTCATTTTCCTCTTTTACTTTTCCATAATATGACTCAATACAATTGTGTAATCCTATAAAATAGGTAGTGAGTTTTTCAGCTTGGCCAATACCAATTTTCTTGTAAACAACTTAAGGAGTTCCAGCAGACAAAGAGCATCAGTTGTGATGTTGGAGAGTAAACACTGGACTTGAAATTGGAAGTCCTGTGTTTAGTTTGCTACTTTGTTGTCCATTTCTTATTTTAAGAAGGATGGAAATACTTTCATTTAATAATTAGCTTGACTTTTTATTACTTGCTGACGCTTGAAAGGGCTACCAATCCTGCAGTCAAAGAGAAATAATCAACACCCTCGGTGTTCCATTTGGGTGATGTGAGTCAGTTACGTAATAGGAATAGTGCTGTTTCTATTTCTTTAGCTAAATTAAACAGCTGTGATTCTAGATAAAATATTTCCTCACTGATAAGCTTCTTGAATGTCTAGTTTAACTTTATAATTTCGTAACATTTGGTTACCACCATGCGGTCTTTTGAAGGTACATGGTTGTTTATCCAGTGGTTAAAGTAAATGAATGACTCTGAAATCTTTGTTGTTGATTAAATAAAGATGTCATATGACAGTGTTCTGTTTAGCTGTGCCAACAAACTACATTTAAAGTAGCAACTAACTACAATGAAGATGTATAATATATTAATTTAGCATTTCCATATACATCAATGCATTTGATAATACTGATGTAAATCATAATTAGAAGTATATGTTACTTTCTAAAACATAACTCTGGAGAAGTTGTTTAAAAATCCGTTTTTTAATAATTTTTAAAGTATTTTATTCTTAAGTAATCTCTACACCCAGTGTAGGGTTTGAACTTAGAACCATTAGAACCCTTAGAATAGTCCCATGTCCTACTGACTGAGCCAGCCAAGTGACCCTAAAAGTCATTTTTTTAAAATTTGGAAATTTAATGTTTGGTCTTATGTCCTAAAAGATATTATTTAAGATAACCAATTGTGAAATCTTTGAGGTGAATAATCAAGCCCTAATTTAAACAAATTCTATAAAAAATTGCAAAAAAGACCAATTCTGTGTCTGTATACAGTGAGGTATAACCACATCATAAGACTCAAACAGTAATTTTATTAAAATAAATCATGACCTTACTTTTTAACATTAAAATCAGCTAACGATTGTTAAGTGTTTATTAAAAGCCTAGCATTGCACCGAGAGCTTGATTGTGTATTTTATTTTTGTGGCAACTTAGAGATGGGTGCTAAGATGCTTGTTTTACAACTGGAGAAACTCGGGCAGAGAAAGATGAGATCTTAACAAAGTTAGAGATTTGGAAGGTGGTGGGAGCAGAGCATGGACCCTTTCATATTTGTTAACCACTCGTCAGTCTACACTTGCTTCTCTAGTATTATAAAAACACCTTTTATGAATATTTTTTCTGTGTAAATAAAATTTATCTTTAATATTTTATTCTAGAATACAAATAAAAGATGTGAACTAAAGTAGATTATAAAACCTGAGGAGGACAGGGACTTCTTATGCCTTACCAATTTCATATCTAGATCATCAGTGCCTAGCACATGGTAGGCTAGTTGAGTCACTTTTAAATACTGAATCAATTAAAGGTTTTTATAGAATAGAAAAAAATCCAATATATATATGATTTAAATTTTGTCTTTTAAACAGACATTCACAATTGAAAGGTATTCAAGTGTTCTTGACTGGTCTAGTTTCTTATATGACTGTTAAAAATTAAAATTGTTTTGTTATTTGTGGTACTGGATGTTGGTGAAAATAAGTCTCAAAATACCTCTAGCTAGTTGTGATGTCTGACAAAAATGCTATCTATCACAGAGAATTATAAATTTAGATTAATAGTTGTGAGTAGATCCATTTAGAATTTGACTTGGAGACTATAAATGAAAACCTTTTTCCTTGAACTTTTGTAGAATGTTGTTCAGGTTGTTGATTTATTTAGTCTTGATGACAGAAACCTGGATGTACTTTTTGGGCGTGCCATTTTCTAAACTTTTCTCTTGTTGGTTCCATCCTTAATGTATTTTAAGATAGGGATATTTTTAAATGGAACTTTGATTTTTTTTTTTTTGAAAGCCAGAATACCTTTTATTTATTTATTTTGGGAGATAGAGCATGCATATGGGGGGAGAGGGACAGAGAGAGAGGAAGAGAAAGAATCCCAAGCCGGCTCCACGCTGTCAGCATGGAGTCCAGTTCAGGGCTCAATCTCATGAACTGCGAGATCATGACCTGAGCTGAATTCAACAGTTGGACACATAACTGACTGAGCCACCCAGGCACCTTAGTCAGAATACCTTTTAGAAATCAGTTGTCATGGAGCCAAGGAAGTTGAGAAACTGATGCATGTATTCGCATTTGAATATGGAAAGTCCAACCCAGTAAAGAACACTGGTCACAGTGTTCTTCTGGTGATAGATTTTAGTCCTCTACCAGAGTCAGTTTTTAGATATCTTGTATTTCATTGAATCTACGATGCCGTCAAATTTTCAACTCCCCATTATTTTATGTACTACTAAAAGAAAAAAAAACCCTGCCACTTAAACTGATACAGTGTTCTTAAAAAATTTAAAGGTATAGTTTATCTATGATAAAATTTACCTAGTTTAAGGTTTAATTCTACAAGCTTTGACAAAGTTCCCTAAGTTATGACGTACAATCGTAACACACCCTCACAACCACCAAGAACACTGGAGGTATAGAACAATTACATTCCCACTTAGTTTTTAAATTTCATTTAATGAAATTGAAAAGGATTTTAAATTGGTTTGACACATTTTCCCTATCATTCTTATGCAATCATAAAAAGAACATATGAACAAAATAAATTTTTTTCTTTAAACTTCTTATTCAGAATATGAGTAAGAATTTGAACTCACAGTTGTCAGTGACTTATTCAGTCTTGTCCTCTGCAGTCAAGAGCATGGAAGATGATAGCATTTCTAGAAATACGTTTTGCTATTGTTGCTAGGATTTTCCTTCAAGTCATAAGTTTAGACTACCATTCTCTTATTTGACTAACTCTAGATTTTAGTTTTTCCTTAGCTGAATAACATGCCACTGGGAGTGAAGCAGCTTCTGTTCAAAGCCAATAGACACTTTCTGACTAATTAATGCTTTAAAGCCTTAATGTTAGTCTTGCTGGACGCATGAAGCCATTGGTCTCATCAACTGTTTGTTGCTTTAAAATATCTTCATCTTCTCGGGGCGCCTGGGTGGCTTAGTCGGTTAAGCGTCCGACTTTCGCTTAGGTCATGATCTCGCGGTTCGTGGGTTCGAGCCTCGCATCGGGCTCTGTGCTGACTGCCAGCTCAGAGCCTGGAGCCTGTTTCAGTCTGTGACTCCCTCTCTCTCTGACCCTCCCCTGCTCACGCTGTCTCTCTCTCTCTCCTAGAAATAAATTAAAAAAAAAAAAAAAACAAAAAAAAACCATAAAATATCTTCATCTTCTCCAAGAGATTTCGCAATTCCTTTGCCCTCTGTTGTTTTCCTTGGTTGGCAGTACCAGCAGGAGTAGCAGTATCGATAGACATTAATTCCCTGGAGTCAATGGCAATGGAGACACCTGGGACCACATGGGAGCATGCCTGTATCAGCACTGTCACCTGGACAACAGCAGGTGCCATTGAGTATAAGACAACTAAATTTTGTATTGTTGGAAAAGTGAAAAATGTATGAATTAGAATTGATAAAAATATGGTATTATGTCCACCACTGCACATTTTTATACATGGGGAGATTGAGGTACACAGGTATCAGTTTAAGGTCTTGGAGCTCTTTGGAAACAAAGCTGGGCCCAGACACTGGGTTTCTGTCTACTAGCTTGAAGTTGTTCTCATACAATTCAACGCTAAGAATCTTTAGCTTTGGTCATTTGGAGAATTACAAATTTAAAATATCTATTAATGGCATAAATAACAATAAACAATGTAATGTTAGCCAAAAAATTGAACTATTTTGATTCCTGGGGGAGGTGTTCTGATCTCACAGGAGGTTGGTGTGGTAGTAAACTTATTGGCTTAGTAGTCAGATAGACAGGTTGCTTGCATTCTGGTTTTTGCTTACTAACTTGTGGCTCTGGAAGTTATTTATGTTCCCTTATCTCATTTTTCTCATCGGGGAAATGGGATGATGATAGCCTACTTCAGAGGATTGTTCCAATGATTAAATGAGTACCTGCCTAAAAATTTTGACATATTACTTTGAAAAAATATTTTCTCCACAATGTCTTCCTTTGTATGAAATTAAATTTATTGCCCCAAAATGTATGGTTTATGACTGTTGAGACTTTTAAGCTGTTTAGTCTTCTGAAACTCTGTGGTCTCTGCACTTAATGTAATGATAAATGTCCTGACAGAAAAGACTAACATAAGTTTTTGCTGTGACAGAAAAATCCAACATGAGTTTGCCCATTGACCTAAATGTATACATGGTAGTTCCTTCCACAGATCATGGCAGCTACGTAATTTAGTAGGTGACGTTAGCATAATACTGCCCAAATGTTTAAAGGATTTTATGTTGTTTCACTCTTTATATTTTGTTTTGCAAAGTTTAACAGATGAATTTAAAAAGTTACAAAACACACTCAAATTTATACATCCAGAAATCATTTCACATTCTTATTTTTTCATCTTTCTTTAGGATAAATTCATCTTTAACCACCATTTCTGTTCTATTCACCTTCTAGAAGTGACCAATATCACTTAATGGTGTATATCTTTATGATCTAATTTTTATATTTCTGTAAGTATAATCAATGTATGATATTGAATGCTTTTATAGTTTACTTAATCGGTACATGCTTTTCATATATTCATTTATCTTTGTATTTCTTTTTAAACACTTTTTATTTGGGATAGTATTTTTTGTTGTTTGTTTCTTTTTTTTTTTTTTTTTTAAGCTTCCATTGTGAGCTGGATTTCTAAATTCCCTTTAGATAATGGAATAAAATTCAACACTTAGAATCTTGGGCTTTGGTCATTTGGAGAATTATAAATTAAAAAATCTATTTATGGCATAAATAACAATAAACAGTTTAATGTTATCATTCAAAAAATTCAACTATTTTGACTTTAGGGTGTTTCTTTTGTTTAAAAATTTAAGTTCCTGAGGGGCACCTGGGTGGCTCAGTTGGTTAAGCGTCTGACTTTGGCTCAGGTGATGATCTTGCCATTTGTGAGTTTGAGCCCTGCTTTAGGCTGTCTACTGTCAGTTTAGAGCCAGTTCACATCCTCATTCCCGCCCCCCCCATAAACAAATGTTACTTTTTTTTTAGCTCCTAAATTTTTATTTTAGGACAATTGTAAATACTTCTGTATTGCTACAATCTTCATTAGATTTTTAAAATCCTCATTAAAATTTTAATATCTATATTTAATTGCACTGATATGTTTAACTCTTATATGGCACATTCTTCAGTATGTAATTACTTTTAGGTTATTTTCTAGTAAATATGACCTGAGCTAAAATCAAGAGTCAGATGCTTAACCAGCTGAGCAACCCAGGTGCTCCATATATGAGGCCTTTTATAAACCAAAGATTCCTGATAAATATTTGCTCTGGAAATATGACATATACTTTTATTTTTACTTNGAGAGAGAGACAGAGAGAGAGAGACAGAGAGAGAGACAGAGAGAGAGAAAATCCCAAGCAGGCTCCATGCTGTCGGCACAGAGTCTTATGCAGGGCTTGATCTCATGAACTGTGAGATCATGACCTGAGCCTAAGTCCTGAGTTGGACACTTAACTGGCTGAGCCATCCAGGCACCCCCAACATAATATTTTCATTTTTTAAAATTTACTGTATTTATTTTAGAGAGAGCACATGTAGACTTGCAAGTAGGGGAGAAGCAGAGGGAGGGAGGGAGGGAGAGAGGGAGAGAATCTTAAGCAGGCCCCACACTCAACATGGAGCCTAATGTGGGGCTTGATCCCACAACCCTATGATCATGACCTGAGCTGAAATCAGGAGTTCGGTGCTCAACTGACTAAGCCACCCAGGTACCCCTAGATATGTATGTTTAAAACATACCACCCCAAATCCACTTTTCAAATCTCTTAAGAAAAATTTTGAATTTGTACAACATGTCTCATAGTAGAAAATATTACATAGACAAGTATCCAAAGATATGTTTATTTTCATTAGAAAATCCTATGATTATAAGATAGTCTATAAAAGTGAATAATTTTTTCTTATGCTTTTTCTTTCTTTGAAAATATATCTGATATAAATTTAATATTTTTTCTGAGATAATTTTCTGAACATCTCAAACTGCAATGAGATAGATGATTTTTAATGAACTATTTAGCATTTATTTTAAAGATTTTTTGTTATAATTGTTTATTGGAGGATGTATTACTAGAATTAAGTGTCTTTAAATATAAAATTCTAGTTATGTGAATATCTTGCAAATACATTGTACAAAATTTTGAGCTGGAGCATGCAAAGGTACTTACGTTTGAAGGATCATGGAGCAACTCAATACTAGAAAATGCTAACTGAGCTTTCAAAAGTAATAAATTGGTGACATAGTTAATGAAAATGAGGATGATAGTGTGTAACTGGATAATTTATTCAGATAATTAAAAATGATATTTGTTTATGGCACTGAAATTCAATTATATAATAGTCCAGGAGTATGCTGTATCCTATTTAGGTACGTCAATACGTTTCTGTCTGACATTGATAAGTAACAGGTCTCTTAATGAAAGAGTTGCAAGTTTGTTTTGTCACTATGTTCTTCAGAGAAAAAACAAATCTGAAATTTACTATGAAAAAGTCAGTTATTTAGGGGATAAATATTCTCATTGTCCTCTTTGGATTTCTTAATACTCTAAGACTTGTCTGTTAGTTTTTGAAAGACCAATTCTATAATTTTGGTTTATCTTACATTTAGCTTAGGTAACTAATCCTGTAGAATTTTAGACCATGAAATGGTTTTTATATCAATCTCCTGATCTTGCAGAGGAGGAAAAGGGCCTCCAAACTGACCAACCTGTAGTTGGCTATTTATACCAAAATGGTTTATGTGAATTTATTTAACATTGCTACCAGAATACTAAAATATCTAAACAGCATGTATCTTTCAACATCATGGTTTCTACAGAAATGTGGGAATAGATTCTTACTGAAGGCTAATTCTTTTCTTAAAATTCATTAAGTGTAAATTTTATTCATATCCAATTGAAATGATATAATTTATCCTCTAAGTCAAGAAAACACTGTTTTAGACGAGAATATTTGAGCTACTTAATATATTGGTATTTTTTGAGGATAACATAGTCTGATGATTAAAGAATTAATTACAAGTGTGGTCTAATGCTGTTGCCTAATGTGCATTGAGACCGTTTAGTGAATGTTGTAGAAAGTACCACATTGTTTAGCTATAAAAAGAAACATTGTTCTTATAGTCTTAAACTATGTGAGTAGAGCAACAGGCTGGCTATTTCTGTTTGAAACAATTTCACTTAGTGATGAAGAAAACACTATGCTTGGAAATGCTGTGGGTTTTTGTGCTCTATCCTTAACACAAAATTTTAATCTTAAAAAAATAGTCTATTTTTCAATATACTTAAGTACCTTAAAATATTTTAAAATAAAGCACTTAAGTATTTGAAAGTATTTTATTAATATTTAAATATTAAAGTTACACTGTACCTTAAAAAACTGAACTGAAAACAGGAAAAAAGGTAAATAAGGTCAGACTAATAACTAAAGCAGATGTCACAGAGTTCAAGCATTTTTCTTAAAGGTCACTAACAGATTCCTTACTCAGAACTTTTCAGATTTAATTTAACCTTGAGAGATAGGACTGTTTGATTTCAAAAAGCAATACAGATCTCTTGCAAATTTAATGAAAAAGAGAACAAAAGTGTTATAATGGATTCCAAGCTTTTTCAAGTTATAAGAATAGTAGATCACAATTGATGGTAATAGGTTGGAAGTTGCAGATGAAATGGATGACTGTCTAGAAATACATACATTAATTATTTGAATCAAGAATTAGAGATATTGAATCATTGGATTATAGAAAAGTGAAAAAAAGCTATCAGCTATCTCCTAGAAGGCTCTGGGATTAGTCCTGGAGGCAAGATTATTTGATATTCTAAGGGATAGATAATATATTTATATCTTTAGCAAGTACAGAAAAAGCTAGGAGGTTTTTGAGTTTGTTTTACATAGTTAGTACATCTCATGACATTTTATAAAGAAACTGCCCAAAGTGAAAGAAGCTATCCTGTCTTACGAGTATGGCTGTAAAATGCAAAACTTAAAATGGAAAATAAAATTCATCAGCATGTTACTGTCACTGACTAGGATTATTGCAGTAATTTTTTAAAATGGCTTAATAGAAAAGTATTCATATATCACTTTAAGAAATCACATTAAGAATCATGCTCAGTGACAGAGTTTGTAAGTGGCAGAACTAGGGGTTAAACTGTTTTGTGATGTACAAGCCACTATTCATGCTTGGGAAGTCACTCTTATTTCTCCTAACAAATTAAAATACTTATCCTTCTTATCCTAGACTTCTCTGAGATCACCTACCCTATCTCACAATTTTAGCAAATGACCATGTCACTTGTACTGAAATAACCCCAAGGCTAGGGTCTAACAGCCTTCTCAGCGAATCTAGGTCTGTGACTTCATGGTTGGCCATTCATCCCATGAATGTTAATATTGAGTGTCTTCTCAGGACCAGCGACTGTGCTAGTGTGCGGGGAAGGCACATGTCAGTAAAAGAGGTTCCAACCTGGAAAAACTCCGAGTCTATCAGTACTTCTCAATTTTGTAATGAACTTTTTGAGAGGGTATAATTTTTATCTTTTAGTGGTCACTTTAATTCTACCTCCTTAGAAAACAATATAAATTCAAGGGCTTGATGTTATTGCTTAGAACAAAAGTTGATTAAAATATGTAAATAAAACATTAATAGTACCCTAATATAACAACAGCCCTGAAAAGAAACAAAAATTGGGAAAGATAGTCTGGTATGACAATGCAGACAGAATACTGTTCTTTGTGGAACTGAAGTGGGTGTCCTTACAACTTCTCTATAATTCTATATAATTATATGTAATTCTTTTCTCTAAAGAGAGAAGACATTAAGTAGTCTATCTGCCACTGACCCACTCTTCTCAAAAGATAATGGAAAATTAAAAACTTAGAGACCTAGAAATGTCAAGATATTGATTAAGCAATTGACTCAGCAATCTGTGAAGCCAAAGAAAACATTCCATTTAATGATGAAATTGTAGCTTTATTGTTGAAATCAAGAGTAAGTTAAAGATGTCTGCCATTTATCACTACCATATAACTTTCTGAAAATTCTAGATCATGCCATTGAATAAGAAATATTCAATGAGAAGTATGCAAATTTCAAAGAGGTATCCTCTCCCCCCACCTTTAGTAAATAAGCTACCTAACACCTAAGAGAATCAAGGGATAACATTTAAAATCCATGAAAATCTTTGGAAAGTTGTCTGGATATAAAAGTGAATATGCACTTACCTTTTAGAAAGGCTGAAACCCTGACACCACTAAGTGATGACCTGGATGATATAGAACAACAAGAACTTGCATTTATTGCTGGTGAGAATGCAAAATAGTACAGACAATTCATAATACACTTAGGCAGTTTCTTACAAAACTAAAAAAAAAAAAACCTTTAAAACCTTTAAATTTTATTTATTTAATCCCAGTATAATTAACATACAGTGTTATGTTAGTTTCCAGTGTACAATATGATTCAACAATCCTGTCCATTACTCAGTGCTCATCATGATGAGTGTACTCTTAATCCCCTTCACCTATTTCACCCATCCTCCCACCCACTTCCTCTCTGGCAACCCCCAGTTCTCAGAATCTTTGTCTTTTTTTTCTTTGTTTTGTTTCTTAAATTCCACATGAGTGAAACCATAAGGCATTTGTCTTTCTCTGACTTATTTCACATAAATTTATACATGTAGAGCCATCCATATTGTTGCAAGTGGAAAGGTTTTATTCTTTTTTATGGCTGAAAAAGATTTCATTACACACACACACACACNCTTCTTTATCTCTTCAACTATAGATGGACACTTACTTGGGTTGTTTTCTTATGTTGGCTATTGTAAATAATGTCACAATAAACATAAGGATGCATATATCTTTTTGAATTAATTTTTTCATGTTGTTTGGGTATATACCCAGTAGTAGAATTACTGGATCATATGGAAATTCTTATTTTTAATTTTTTGAGGCACTTCTGTACTGTTTTTCACAGTGGCTATACTAGCTTGCATTCCCACCAACAGTGCATGAGGGTTTGTTTTTCTTCACATCCTTGCCAACATTTATTGTTCTTGTGTTTTTGACTTTAGCCACTTGACAGGTGTGAGATGATCTCTCATTGTGGTTTTGATTTGCATTTCTGTGATGATTAGTGATGTTGAGCATCTTTTCAAGTGTCTATTAGCCATCTGTGTATCTTCTTTAGAGATATATCTGTTTATGTCTTCTCATTAAAAAACAAAAAAAAACCCATACTTTTAACCATACAATCCAGCCAGCACATTGCTTGGTATATACCTAAATGAACTGAAACCTTATGTCCATGCTACAACCCACACATGATTATTTATGTCAGCTTTATTCATGATTGCCATAACTTGGAAGCAACTAAGCTGTCCCTCAAAAGGTAAACAGATAAACTGTGGTATACCAACACAATGAATTATTATTCAATGATAAAAATAAACGAGTTTGGATCAAGTCATGAACAGATATTGAGGAAACGTAAATGTATATTGCTAAGTGAAATAAGCCACAGTGAAAAGACTACAGCATCTACTTTTCCAACTATTCTGGAAAAGATAAATCTATGGAAATAGTAAAAAAAAAAAAAAAAATCAGTTGCTAGAAGTTCAGGATATAGGAAGAACAAATAAGTAGAGTATGGGATTTTTAGGGCAGCGAAGCTATTGTGTATGATATACTAATGATCGACGTATGTCATTGTTTAAAACCCATAGAAATGTACAGCACAAGTAACCCTAATGTAAACTATAGGCTTTAATAATAACATATCAATATTCATCAATTGTAACAAATATAACACACTAATATAAGATGTAAATAATGGAGGAAACTGGGGGGAAGGGTGCAGGGTATATGAGAACTGTACTTTCTGATCACTTTTTTCTGCAAATCTAAAATTGCTCTTAAAAAAAGTTAATATGGGAAAATTTGCATCTTTGCCCCTTAGCCACTTTAGGCTGCCGTCATACGCTTCCAAATCAGTGGGTGGGTCGGGGGGATATGAAATGACTCAGTGTGAAAAAGAAAACATTAGAACGTCTATTTTTTTAAAAAAATTTTTTTAATGTTTATTTCTAGGAGAGAGAGAGACAGCATGAGCAGGGGAGGGTCAGAGAGAGACGGAGATACAGACTCTGAAACAGGCTCCAGGCTCTGAGCTGGCAGTCAGCACAGAGCCTGACGCGGGGCTCGAACCCACGAACCGCGAGATCATGACCTAAGTGGAAGTCGGACGCTTAACCGAAAGCCACCCAAGCGCCCCAGAACGTCTATTAATATGTAATATAAAAAACAAGTTAAGCTTTCTCAGTATTTAACATACAGATGGGCACTGAGGACATCCCTCATGTTGTGAGTCAGAAAGGCTGTGTGTGGTGTTGACACAGAAAGACTGAGGATGCTGTGCTGGGACCACCTTGCTAGCATCCTGTGGTTATTACCTTTTAGTATATTGCAGTTTGCATGTGCTTGCTAAGTCTTGTTCACAATATATTATTTATAAACTAATCTTCATGGTGGTAAGGTATGCATGTCTGCAAAGAACTCACACACTGAATATGATTAAAACTGGAAGGACAGTGAACTGCAAAGAAATAGCAAAGTTGACAATTATGGTCTTAGTATAAGCTTTTTGTCAGATGTATTATAAGAAACAATGAGATCTGATAATATGTATAGCCTGGGTCAGCTTTTCCCTTTCCCTGATCGTGTGTGAGCAAATAAATTTGGAGATTGCTGGTCTGGATTAGTCCACTTAATTTTCCTGCCTCTGCTCTAGCTTTCCTCCAATCCATTCTCTGTTTCAGCCAGGCAATGCGCCCAAAATGCAACTCTGTCATTTTTTTTGCTTTAAACACATCCTCTCTCTTTTTTTTAATGCTAAGGGCAAATTTTGGTTTTTGTAAGACACACTGGTAAGGGTCCAGCCTTCCTTGCCAGGCTTACCTCCTCCTGTCCCTGTCCCTAAAGGATCTTTCTCTTATCAGTGCCTAGAGGACTTGTGTCTTCCCCTTCACTAGGCTGTACCTTTCTCATTCAGGTATGCTGGGCCATCACTTATCTTGAAAGATCTTTTCTACCTCTCACCCAAGTGAGGTGTGCCCTTATGCAGCCCATTGCCAGTCAGCTTGGTGTAGACTTGCTGTATGGTTGTCTCCATCGTGACACACTTTTTAGCAAGTATCCCTAGGACTTACCATGTGTGTGTGTCCTGTGTGTAATGCATATTTATGATTAAATTGATTAAAACCATGATTTAGAAGAAAAATGAGAAGGGAAAAGGACCCTGTACAATGTTAATTGATAAAAGATCAGCTTTTTTCCCCCCTCAAAATATATCAGATGAAGGATTCTAAGCAATGCTAATTTTTTTTAGAAAAAATTTTAACTTTTCTGGTTGATCACTTTTTAAGGGCAACATCACATATTGTTACAAATTATATGTTTATTGGAAGGCAGAGAAACACGCAATAACTTAATGTAAAATAGTTAAAAATAAAAGTTAATTTCTAACTTCCTCCAAAAGTTTTGGTCCTTTTTCTATGACCAGGTTTAAATTCTATGATAAAAACACTGTGTGGATTTTTAGATCGTAGGAATTTTTTTCTTGTGTTTTAGGAAATATTTATGTCATTTAAACTGAATTAAAGCCCTGTACTGTAATCTTAAACTTTATTGAAGTGGCAATTTCTGTTCTTCAGAAAAAGAAGGACCATTTATCAGTATTTGGTCACCTCATTAGTGTTTGATTTTTGGATACTTTCTAGTCATGTCTTCCCTTAGTAATTCATTTCTCTTTTTATCTCCCTCTCTCTCCTTCCCTTCCTTTCCTTCCTTCCTCCTTTTTTTTTTTTTTTTGAGTTTGACTTTTAAATGTTATTCCCAACTTGTTGGTAGTAAATACAATTGGATGTTTATCAGATCATTGTATAGAATTAAAAAAAATAGTTATATACCAAAATACTACTATTTCAAAGAATAAAACCTCTGAGTATTAAAATAAACTATCCCAGAATTCTACTTTAATTTTTTTTTTGCAGAATTCCTTTAGCTTATGCCCCTGAACATAATTATGCTCTGACTTCCTCCATCACACAATCCAGTGGACCTTACTTGGAAAGTAAGTCAACATGGCCTGATGAATGATGCAGTGGAAGCTGGCCACACACTTTCTTTTGACTTTACTAACCCCCATCCCTTGCTTTTTCCTGCTGCACTAGGTCAAGTGAACTTTGTTTTTCCACATTTTGGTCATTCCCTGCCCCCATATGTATTCCTGGCTGGTGCTCACATGTTTGCATGCATGAATTGTTAAACCTTCAATATAGAGGTGACTGTTTGATCTGTGGGTCCTATGTTGGATATTCCTGTTTAATGCTATCAGATGATACCATGTGGAATGATGATGAATGCTTCTGGTATGCCCGGAGTTATGCTGACTGCTACAAGGTTTACAAAAATACAGATCTTTTATATATATTTTTGCAGATTATTAGCTGTAATTTCCCTGCAAGTATGCTTTTCTTTTGGGGGACTGGCATTCATTTGTGAATGTGAATCTATTGTCTAGGTAATTGAGAGTTGACTATAAATAACAAACATAAAAGATACTAAATATTTTATGTCTGGGTATAAATTTTGATTTAGTTAGCTATTTTTAGGTTGTAAGCGGAAAATGAACTTTCACATTTACATCAAGTGTAACTACAAAGAATCGGGAAAAGACATTGTTTATTTTTCCTTTTGAATGCTCAAGCTATAGGAGATTCAAATGACTAGCAGAGTTTTAGGAATTTGTGCTATCCTATCTTCCTTTGGCTTCTGGAGCCCATCGTTCTGCTAGAAATGTACACTATGTTCATAGATAGTTGAAGTAAATATGTTATTTACTTATGCAATTGCTTTCTTCTGTTATAGATATTTTTACTTTAAAGGAGAATGGAAGGGGCACCTGGGTGGCTCAGTCGGTTAAGCGTTCAACTTCAGCTCAGGTCATGATCTCGTGGTCTGTGAGTTTGAGCCCCACAATGGGCTGTGCTGACAACTCAGGGCCTGGAGGCTGCTTCAGATTGTCTCCTTCTTTTGCTACATTCCTTCCAGTCACGCTCTATCAAAAATAATAATAATAATAAAGGGAAATGGAAATTGAACAGAAAAGAAAATTATGTGGCAGTCTGGATGTCAATAAAGGCCATTCCATTAAACACTTTTGACATAAGTAAAATTGACTTTTACTGGGTGTATAGTTCTAGGAATCTTGACCCATTTTGAGTTTCATGAAAACTCAAAAATAAATAAACATTAAAAAAATAAAAATAAAATAAATAAAAAATGCTGATTTATCTAGCCAGAAATTTTTCAGTGAGAACATTGACAATTTTTGTATTAAAATTAGGAAAAATACATATTCTTTTACATTTGTTGCCCACATTTATGCTTAAGATTTGTTTCAGGTGTGCCAGCACAAGCCAGTATAACCATGGATTTCTGACCTCATCTTCAGGAATTACTGATCCTTTCAAAGTAAATTTTAATAATTCTGTAGCCCAGCATAATTATTTAGGTGTAGAATTAGATAACTTCAACCTGGTTGTGCCTGAAATAAAAATATTTAGTAATGTTTGTATCTATTATGGCATGTTCTTGCGTGGGGAAAAAGGAAGCTGACTAAAGGTCAGTTCTGTGCTAGAGGAAGAAAGTACTCACCTGCTTTTTCAAAAGTGGGTTAAGAGTGCCCCATATTTCCTCTTGCTTTTCTTGGAACAAAAATGTACCATAGTCCAAAAAAATCAAGTTCTTGAAAAGCCTGGTTGACAAAGTATTTCAGTGATGTCTCATTTTGTTGAAGGATAGGAGTTGGAAGGGAAGAATGGGTGTGTGGTCATCATGAAATGAAAGAGCATAGACTTTGGGATGATCTGGGTTTGAATTTAAGCTCTGTCATTAAGATGGTGAATATATTGCTTAATGCCTCAGAGCTTCTTGTCTTGGGTACAATTAGTTGATTTACCTAGTTAATTTGTAGATTGTTTGATGAATTCAACAGGAACAGTTGTAAAGGGACCAAAACTATGCCTGCCAGATAGTGGTATACTTGTTAAGAAATCAGGCCTCTCTAGGGCAAAAGAGTAAGTAGTTGAATAGCTGAGAGCTTTCTGAAAGAGCACACGCTAATGTTCAACCTTGATGAATAGCAAGAAAACGATTAGCTTATTTAATAAGGTTGCCTAGTTTTTGGCCTGAGTACCCAGGTTTGCTTGCATTCCTTAAGACTGAGACACAAAGTAGTAATGGATTTAGAGTAAGGTTTGGGCAGGATGGTAGCCTTGCATCTGTGGGTTAGCTGGCTCTTTTTTTTTTTTTTTCTTTTCATCTTCCTTTAACTTCTCTTTTGAGTACATAAACACATATGTTCTCATAAACACAAGTTTTAGGCCCCATCTCATTTGTATCACATGATAGTATAACTTGAGACCTACAGAGGATTTGTTTGGACATTTCAGTCTTTAAGGTGAGCCTTTGATGTTGTTAGACGGTTAAGAGATGATGTGGCAGAAGAGAAAGTGAAAGACCAACTGGTGATATTCTGAATTTCTCTGCATGTGCCTGAGGGAACTGACCATATTATTTGACATCTAAGCTGCATGGGTCCAATAAGCCACATGGTAGGTTATATGAAAATTTTAAAATAAAGAATTACTATGATAAAAGATTAATATGTAAGGAAACTCTATATAGTACCCTAGGGCTAAGGGAGAGTAACTAAGGAAGGACAAACTCACAAAGGAGAAGATCTGGTTCAGCCCCCAAAAAAGCAGAGAATCTTGCTAGTGTAGCCAGGTTGGAGCTGCTCAGGAGTCGTTAAGCAAATAGGCTACCCTTTGCAGGGCAGGTGGGGAGCAGGTATGGACATGCGGTGGGAGTCTGAGCATTGGTGGGGGCCAGGGCAGAAATATTTTCCATTGCATGAGATTGTGGGGATAGGAACGGTAAGGATGGTGAAGGGTTAGGGAGGGGTATTGTAGAAGGATGAAAGGATGTGACCTTCCAGGGCACCAGTGACAGTGTGCAGGCTGAGAGGGACCCTGCCAACACCGTACAAAGACCTGCACAGGCAGGAGGCATTCACAGCATTGGGTCTGTGTTAGGGACTCTGGTTTTGATGACAAGAGGAACCTAGAACAATTGTTTCCAGGAGGAGAGGCTGCAAGATCACAAAGGGATGGTATTCTATGCCCATGTCTGGGGAAGGCTCTACCAGAAGTCTTCACTCCCAAACCCCAGCCCAGGCAGGGAATTCTAGGGAGCCCCTCCTCTGCAATGCCTCTTCAGTGCCCTCCTACCTTGCTTGGCAGACATCAGCCAGCAGGGACCTCACATTGCCTAGCTTATTATGCTTGCACAGGAAAGGACTTTCTGTTACATTGACATTTTACCTGCAACTGATGACATCAAGATTCCTAGAAGCAATGCTTCATTTTCCTTCTAGCCTCATGAATTGCATTGACTTTTTAGAACCTTTACAGGCAATACTAGATGTGAAAGAATGTCAATTAATTTTTTCCTTCAGACAATTTTATTAACTTCTTTCTTTCTGGGAGGCCAACAACTCCATCTATCATTATGCACATAAAATTTTATGAGATTGGTTGCCTGGACAGGATCCCAGCCTGTTTTTAAGACTTTTATTAAAAATAATAAGCTCATTTTAATATTGCTTTGTTATAAATATTGTAGAAAGTTAGAAGATTTTAATAAACAAAAGTAAGATAAAGCAACATTCTCTTGCCTAGAGGTTATTTCTGTTTACATTTCAGTGTATAGAATTCAAGATCTGTGATTCCACATATATGTGTTTTTACCCAAATGAAATGCTGTTTTGGTCATGCTGGCTCATCAACTGCCTTTTCCCTTTAAAGCTCTTCACCTCCCCATGTCGATAATCTTACATAATGCTCAGTCCATTCTCATGTTGGCTCAATTGCCTCTAAACATTTACAGGTACTATGTTCTGTTTAGGAGCTAACTGGGACTTGGTTGACCTCTGATTATGTCCTATAAACTTCAAGTAATGACACTGACTTTTTGAAGAGAACAGGCAATTTGGACTATAAAAGATTTCACTTTCTGGATTTTTCTCTTCCTTTGGTGGTGTAGGCATGTTCTTAAATTCCTTTTTTTTTTTTTTTTTTTTTTTTTTTAAAGTTAGATCTAAGTAACATGGATTTAAGCTAAATGGTGCTTGGCTAGAATATACTGTAGATGGGGTCTTATATTTCCTAGCATGTCACATTAGGAGGTATGTTGTGTTATCCACAGGGACCATCATCCATGTGCTGTATTTTTCAGACCACAGTGTCAGTGCTACTTCCTGGTCAGCCCCGCTTCTGGTTCTTATGGTTAGTGTTACTACATATTCAAAATCATAACTTTTCAGCCTGAGAAAAACCTTATATGTTTCCTTTGAAAGCTTTTAAAAATGTCTCTTGAATGAAACTTTTTGAAATAATTTTTAAAGAAAATGTACATTTTAAAATCTTTCAATACTTTTCAGAGCTTTCTCTAAGATTAAGCATGTCTTATTTTAGACTTTTTAATGTGGGATTTTTGGTCTCAAGAAAATAGAAAAGCTGCTTAGATATTCTAGATGTATGTTCTATATGATTTCTAAAAAGGCCTACTCGGGCAGTTTAAATACTGTAAGGAAGAGGCTGTGATGAGGACATTGCATACAGTCCCGGAGAGAGTTATTTTAATTGGGGTGTGGCAATTGGCCAGTCTGTTTATTCCAGAAACAAGAAAGGTTTAGGAGATCATTACAATCGCAATTTTAGTAGAATATACTGAATAAATGGAAATGATTAGTAGTAATATCATGAAAAAAATTTAAATGGGATTTAATTTATTTAGTTTTCTAAACCTTTATCACAAGTAAAAGGTATTATTTTCCTGGTGCAATTTCTCTGCTTCTTCCTCCCTGTCTCTGTCTGTATACACACACACACCGATGCATAAGATTCCTCTTCTGTTTCTATATCCTTTTGAGTCTTACTAGTGCTTCAAAATTCTGTGTTGCTTTTAAAAATTTAAGGAATCTCCTTTTAGAATGTTGTTATAAAGGAATAACTTTAAAAGAAACATCTAGGGTAGTTTCCCTTTCAAAATAAACATATTTGATTACTTGATATGTCGAAGCAACTTTTCCCTAGAGATGAGGATGAGAAGAGCCCTGGAAGGAAGTGGGCTTAGTGAAGACTGGTAACTGTGATAAGAATTTCTCACAGTTCACTTTTGTTTGTGTTGGCTCTTGCTGTTGGCATTGATGTAGAAGATTTTAAAATTCATATTCTTTGCTTTTCTTAACAATAATAGGTCTTAAACACTAGTACTTGTTGGGTGGGGAAAGGATTTGTGAGTTTAACAATGTCTTTTGCTCTTATATATAAGTGGTGTTGACTTAATAAGAAAACACTAGAACAACCCAGGGCAGAGAAAGGGGTAGGTTGGGAAGAGGGGATGTCTCTGACATTTAACCATCAGCCTTTGTGTCTGGGAATGAAATTTCCTTGTGATTCCTGGTGAGTTCACGTACCTGTGTCGTACATGTACTGAGTCCCTGTTCTTTCTCTTCTCTTCTGCTCCCACTGTGTCATTCAGGAGCGAGCACTTGACTGAACAATGGAATTTGCCAAATGGTATGAAATTTCCTGGGCCATCGCTGTGCCTAGTAAAGGGTCACTGAAATGTCAGAATTCTAAATATGGCATTTTGTAATTCTTCGGTGTGTCTCATTTTCGCTCACCTGATTTTTGTCTTCTGTACCTGCCTCACCCCATTGCCTCCCACAAAACACCTGAAATGAACTTTTATTTGTAGACTACTTCCCCCAAGTGTAAGATGCCTCCCAAACTCAAAGGCATTTTTTTTTTTTTTTACCCTTTGTACATAGTATTTAGACAAGTACAGCTTTCTTTTATCTTGTATCTATGGAGTGATTTATGGTCTGCCTAATTTAGCCCTTATAATAATGCTGTGAGAATAGGAACTACTATCACCAGGATACAAATGAGAAGTCTCTGGTTCAGCTTCCATGCCTTTAGTTTTGAGATTTGGATTTTTCAAAGAGATTAGCACATTAAAAAGGCAGACAATTCTTTAACACAGAGGTCTCTGCTGTTGTTTCCCTCAAATTCATTCTTCCCCCCTTTAGGTGTGTAGGACTTAGTGCTTGCAAACAGAAAGACAAATGATTTGGGAGGGTGAGGAGGGTCCTAATTGTGTTTAAATAACTTATATAAAAACTTTGGCTATCTCACAAAACTTTTTATAATATGAATTTTAAGACACACACAAATCTTTGTAATTGAAAAGTGCTCTGTAATAAATGACCCTAATGATTTTCATACTTCATAACTGTTTACAAAGGAAAATATTTATGGTCTTATTAGTATTCTGGATAACACAAAATAATACAAATCTGAGCCTGCTATAAAATAGGTACTTCTGTTTGGTTTTAAATTGTTGAATAGTTCTTCATACAAATGTCTGTCTTATTATAAAACATACCAGGATGTTTTTATTTTTGTTTTTTGCTTTTTTTAAAATTTTTTTTGCTGTATGTGGACCCATTAAAATTGGAAAGGAATTTCACATAGAACTTAACATGGAAGCTATAGAAACAAAAGTCTCTCAAAGTACATGTTTCTAGGTTGCCAGTGATTTTAGTCACAAGGATCTATGCAAGAACATAGAAAAATTATGACTAAACATTATAATAGTCTTTCATTTGTTTTCCTCTAGAATTTCCAGTAAAATAAATGTCAAAGTTACATATAAAAACACTTGAAATTCAGTTTTGTTTACTAAAGTATATAATATTTGTAAAATGTTGATTTTGGGTAGTGCTGGAAATCTATGATAGTATGAAGTCCCCTTTTTATTTTTAAGGAAAAGGCTAAAACCTTTCTTTAAAGGGGTTAATAAGCCAATATCTTCTAGCAGAAGTTTATTCCATCTGGAAAAGAAGTCCAATGTATTTCTACAATTTACATGGTGTAGAAGTCACTTCAGAAGGAAACGATTGAGTATTTCAGAGATCTAAATCATATTGTACAATGGGGTGGGTTTGGTCCATAAAGTTAAATTTAAGAGTTTCTACTCCTCAGTGGGGGGAGGAGGGGGCTCTAAAGGCATATTATCTCAGGACTGCTGTTTGGATTTAAGAACCAGAAGATGAAATTGGTGATTCCTTTTTCTCTCAAGCTGAGTAGTGATTGCTGTTTGGAAATTTAGTGCAATTTGTGGTAAGAATGTCTATGGGTGGGAACTGTGTAGGGTGTGTCTTGTAGTGGAATGTCCACTCAAGGAGAGATTCCAGGAGATGGTAGGCCTCAGAAGAGAATTCCTGTGGGGGAAAAGCAGCACAGGCCACTTAGTTTTTCTAAATGTTGATATTTAGGGCAGGAGTGTTTGAGAAGCCAGATCTTCACAAAGAATATATAACCAAAAGGTTCTCTCGGGGATTTGGGGGGCACCTGGTTGGCTCAGTCAGTTAAGCATCTGATTCTTGGCTTCAGCTCAGGTCATGATCTCACAGTTTGTGAATTTAGGAGTCAGGCTTCATGGGGTCTCTGTGTTGACAGCGGGATTCTCTCTCTCCCTCTCCTTCTGACCCTTCCCCTCTCCCTCCTCCCCTCTCCCTCTCTCCCTCTCCCACCCAAGAATAAACAAACATTTAAACAAATGTATTTTCTCTGTATACAAAGCATTAGTTAAAAAATTGATATTTCATAAATTTTTTAAATGTTTATATCTGAGAGAGACAGCGTGAGCAGGGGAGGGTCAGAGAGAGAGGGAGATACAGAATCTGAAACAGGCTCTAGGCTCTGAGCTAGCTGTCAGCAGAGAGCCCAATGCAGGGCTCAAACCCACGACCGTGAGATCTTGACCTGAGCCAAAGTCTGATGCTTAACCGACTGAGCCACCCAGGCACCCCAAAAATTGATATTTCAAAAATGTAAGTATTTCTAAAAGTCTCTTTGAGTCAAAAAAATTTTAACGTGACTTGAAGGGAACTTTTTTACCTCATGACATCTAATATTTGTCTAGGTACTTTACATATGCAATTTTAATACAAAGGCTAAGTGATCAGTAGTGCTCAATTTGAAAGTTGAAATTGAGGCTTACAGAGGTTAAATAATTTGCTACAGGTCACATAGTGAGTAATGGAATCTGAATTGCATCTTAGTTTTTGTTTTGAACTTGGGTTATATGTTTCATAATCATGATCCTATTGTGGAAAGCTGACCATTTCCAATTCTGGGATAACTAAGACCCTAACTCTATTCTTTCAGGAGCCAATGCCTATTGGCTCAGAAATGTTTCTACTTACTTAAAGTAGCATCTGTTATGTGTTTATCAAAGGAGGATTTGGGTTAAAAAATAAAATGAGCACTTATCTTTAACTTTTTGATATCTTAATATAAATGTGTATTATCAGTTTTTAGTTTCAGAATAGAAAACTAGCTGTTTTAAACAAAAAAATAAAAATTATGCTTATAAAAATGTTGGCAATTTGGAGAGGCAATTCAAAATGGCAGTGTAGGACTGCCTTCTCCTTCCATGGACACAACAGATACACAAATACATATAGAACAATTACTTCTGAAAAGAACCGGAGAACTAGCAGAACACCTTCACAACAAAGGATAAAATTTCCACACTGAGATGGGTAGGAGAGACAGACTCTCACTTTTGCCAAAACCCCACTCTTGGTGTGGCAGCCTTCAGTCGGGGCAAGAGAGGTATCTCAAAAACAAAACAAAACAAGACAAAACAAAACAAAACAAAAAAACACAAAAAACTCCAGAAAGACACAACCACACAAACTATAAAGGGAGCTTCATCCTAAGGAGCCAAGCATTTATACCCCACATCATGTACCTCAATCCTTGGGTCCTTCACCACATAGACAAAATCTGAAATGTCTGGCTTTCAAAACCAATGGGGATTATGTTCAGAGGAAACAGGGCTATAAGTAATGAAGATTTTGCTCTTAAGGGCTTTCAGATCCAATCATCCCAAGATCTATTGCAAATACCAGCAGTTGGGAACAGCCTAGACCATAGGTGAAGGAAATTCACTTGCTAAATTTAGTGTCTGCAAGAGGAGCAGAAGCCTATGGGGACTCTCTGGGTACTGAATGCTGACAGATGCCATTTTTACAGTCTTCCTCTACCTTCCTGGCCCCACTGCTGGGGCCATTTTTGTCCTATCACTCTAACCACTTAGTGGGTAAATAGCCCCGCCCCCTGGGCCACTGGAGTGCACTGCCAGACATGGCCCTCTGAACTGCTTGTGCAACACTGCTTGTTGTAGTAGGTGAGCAGTCCTACTCCCCACCCCCATGCTATCTGCACAGCTCAGACAGACAGTGGGCAAGCAGCCCTGACCCTCTATGCCGCTCATGCAACCCTACCCAAGCAATAGGTGTGTGCAGGCCACACAGGGGATGCCCCTTGAGCACTATGCTCAGGTCACCAGAGGGATTGTGTTTCTGGACCCCAAGTATGTAAATCAAGAGAGACAGCTCAATAGACAACCAAGCACTGGAGTAAGGTTAAATGACAGGGTTCATGTCCTATGCAACACTACTCTTTCAAGATAGGTAGAGATGGCTGTTTCACAATGCACAGACACAAACACAAAGAGTTAAGTAAAATAAGGAAATGTTCCAAATGAAGGTACAAGGTAGAACTCCAGAAAAAAGGGGGAAAAAATGATGAAATGGATATAAGCAGTTTACCTGATAAAGAGTTTATCTGAAAGTAATGGTCATAATCATGGTCATTGAACTCAGGAGAACAATGGACGAATGCACCAGGAACTTCAGCAAAGAGACAGACAATACAAAAAAGTACTAAACAGAATGCACAGAGCTTAAGAATACAATAATTGAACTGAAAAATATATTAGAGGGAATCAATAGCAGATGATACAAAAGAACATATAAGTGACTTGGAAGGCAGGATAGGGAAAATCACCCAAACAGAACAGCAAAAAGAAAACATAATTTAAAAAATGAGGATAGCTTAAGGGATCCGTGGAATATCCAACATACTAACATTTGCATTTATAGAGATCCCAGAAGAAGAGAGAGAAAAAGGGCCAGAAAATTTCTTGAACATGGGAAGGAAATAGACATCCAGGTCCACAAGGTACAGAGTTCCAAAGAAGATGAATTTGAAGAGTTCCACACCAAGACACATTATAATTAAAATGGCAAAAGTTAAAACAAAAACAAAAACCTTAAATGCAACAAGAGAAAAGCAACTAGTTATATGCAAGGGAAACACCATAAGACTATAAGTTGTTTTTTTCTTTTTTTTTTTTTTTTGGAGAAATTACATGTTAGAAGGGAGTGCCAAGGTATATTCGAAGGCAAAACTTCCAACCAAGAATACTCTACCCAGCAAAGTTATCATTCAGAATTGAAAGATAAAAAGTTTTTTAGAGAAGCAAAGCTAAAGTTCATCACCACTTAACCAGCCATATAAGAATTGTTATTTGAACTTCTTTATGCTGAAAAGAAGAGCCCATAGCTAGAAATAAAATGTATGAAAGAAAAAATCTCATTGACAAAAGCAAATATATAGTAAAGGTAGTGGATCAACCACTTATAAAGTGAGTATAAAAATTAAAAGACAAAAGTAGTAAAATTATAACAGTCAGGAAGATTGTACACCACAAGATGTACGATATGATGTCTAGAACATAAAACATCAAAGGAGAATAAAAATGTCTTTTTAGAATGCAGTCAAACTTAAGTAACTATCAACTTAAATTGCTATCTGTGTAGGTTATTATATATGAATCTCAAAGTAACCAGAAATCTGTAATAGATACTCAAAAAAAAAAAAACTAAGAAACCTAGCATATCATTAAAGAAAGCTGTAAAACCACAAAGAGAGGAAGAGATGAAAAAAGGAACATAAAATAATTAGAAAAACAGTTTAAAAATGTCAGTAAGTACAAACTACTAATAATTACTTTGAGCTAAATTCTCAAAAACATAAGGTGGGTGAATGAATTTAAAAAAATAAAACAAGATCCATGTGTATGCTTCCTGCAGCAGACTCACTTCAAATCTAAAGTCACACATAGACTGAAAGCAAAGGGACAGCAAAAGATATTTCAGGCAAATGGAAATGATAAAAAAGCTGGGGTAGCAAGACTAATATGAAACAAAATAGACTTTAGAACAAAGACTAACAGAAAGCAAAGGACATTACATAATGATAATACTATCAGTCCAACAAGAGAATATAACATTTGTAAACATTTATGCACCCAACATAGAAATAACTAAATAATGAAATATTCACATACATAAAGGGAGAAATTAGCAGCAATACAATAATAGTAAGAGACTCTAATACCACACCTACATCAATGGATAGATCATCCTGGCAGAAAATCAGAAAGAAACATTGCCCTTAAATGACGCATTAATCGAGATAGACTTCATAGATCGTCTACAGAACGTTGTATCCAAAAACAGCAAAATATACATTCTTTGCTTAGGTCACAAAAGAAGTCTCAATAAATTTAAGAAGATTAAAATTTTGTCAAGCATCTTTCCAACCATAATGGTATGAAACTAGAAATCAATTACAAGAAAAAGAAAACTGGAAGAAAACAAACATATGGAACCTAAATAAGGTGCTGCTATGCAACCAATGAGTCAGTGAAAAAAAAATCAAAGGGGAAATAAATACCCTGAAATAAATGAAAATGGAAACACAAAATTACAAAAATTTATGGTATTCAGCAAAGGGAAGTTCATAGTGATACAGCCCTACCTCAAGAAACAAGAAAAATCTCAAATGAACTATCAAATTTTACCCCTAAAGGAACTAGAAAACCAGAAATGAAGCCCACAAGTAGAAGAAAGGAAATAATAAAGATTAGAGTTAAAATAAATGAAATAGTGGGGGGTGGGGGAGAAAGAAAAAGAGATTCGTAGTCACGAGAGCTGTTTCTTTGAAAACGTAATTGTAATTGATAAACTTGTAGCTAGGCTCATCAAGAGAAAGGAGGAAGGACCCAAATAAAATCAGAAATGAAAGAGAAGTTACAACTGGTATCGCAGAAATACAAAGGATGATAAGAGAATACTGTGAGCAGTTATACACCAACAAATTGGACAACCTACAAGAAATGGATTAATTTCTAGAAGCACACAGTTTTCCAAGAGTGAGTAAATCATGAAGGGGAAAAAAAAATTGAATAGACCCAAGATTACTAGTGAGATTAAATCAATCAAAAAAACTTTGAGCAAGCAAAAGTCTAGGACCAGACGACTTCAGATATCAAATATTGAAAGATTTAATTCCAATCTTTCTCAAACTAGAATTTTCTTAGGAGGCCAGCTTTACCCTAATACCAAAACCAGACAGAGACACAATAAAAGAAAATTAGACTAATATCCCTGATGAACAAAAATCCTCAACAAGATATTAGCAAACCAAATTCAACAATACATTAAAAAGACCATACACCATGACCACATGGGATTTATTCCTAGGAAGCAAGGATAGTACAGAGTCTGCAAATAAATCAACACAACAGACCACACTGATCATCTCAAGAGATGCAGAAAAAGCATTTGACAGAATTCAACTCACATTTATGACAAACTCTCAATGTATTTATAAAGGGAATGTATCTCAGTGTAATAAAAGTCATATATTGTCAAACCTACACCTAATATACTCAATGTTGAAAAACTGAAAGCTTTTTCTCTAAGATTAGGAGCAAGACAAGGATGCCCACTCTCACTTTTATTCAACATAGTTTCGGAAGTTTTAGCCAAGCAATTAGGCAAGAGAAGTAAAAGTCATCTGGATTAGAAAGGAAGAAGTAAAATTGTCACTATTTGCAGATGATATGATGTACTGAAAACCTTAAAGACTCCACCAAAAATGGCTAGACTTTATTAATTCAGTAGGTTGTAGGATACAAAATTAACATACAGAAATCTGTTAAGTTTCTACACACTAATATAAACTAGCTAAAAGAAAAATTAAGAAAACTATTCCATTTACAATTGCATTTAAAAAATAAAGTACCTAGGAATAAATTTAACCAAGGAGGTGAAACACTTGTACTCTGAAAACTGTAAGACTTCAATGAAAGAAATTGAAGAGACAAATAGATGGAAAGATATACTGTGCTCATGGATTAGAAGAATTTATTTTGTTAAAATGCCCATACCATCCAAAACAATCTACAGATTCAATGCAAAACCTATCAATGTACCAACTGCATTTTTCACAGAACTAGAACAAATAATCCTATGATTTGGATAGAACCATACAATGCCTTGAATAGCCAAAGCAATCTTGAGAAAGAGAAACAAAGCTGAATTTACCATGTTCCCTGATTTTAAACCTTTCTACAAAGGTATTGTAATTAAAACAGTATGGTCTTGGCAGAAAAACCTATAGATCCATGGAACACAATAGAGCACCCAGAAATAAACACACACATATTATTAATCTATTTCAAAGGCAAGAATGTATAACAGGGAAGAGACCACCTCTTCTGTAAATGGTGTTGGGAAAACTGAACAGCTACATGAAAAAAATTAAACTGGACCACTATTTTACACAATATGCAAAAAGTAACTTGAAATGGATTAAAGACTTGAAAGTAAGACCTGAAACCATAAAACTCCTAAAAGAAAACCTAGGCAGTAAGCTCCTTGACATTGATCTTAGTGATGGATGAGACCTTGTTTTGCTTTCCATGGCCACATTTCATGACTTTCCTAACCCCCAGCCCTCATTAAAATATCACCTTTGGTTCTTTTTGAGGTAATAGAAATGTTCTAAAATTGATTATGTTGATAGGATAGCTGCACAATTTTGTGAATATACCAAACCCATTGAACTTTATATTCTAAATGGGTAAATTTTATGGTATGTGAAATACATCTCAATAAAGCTGTTATGTTTTTAACATCTAAA
Source organism: Crocuta crocuta (assembly GCF_008692635.1). Lineage (NCBI taxonomy): Eukaryota > Metazoa > Chordata > Mammalia > Carnivora > Hyaenidae > Crocuta > Crocuta crocuta. The sequence goes on along the minus strand of NW_027528877.1, from coordinate 1,441,502 downwards.
AATAATTATCACTTTCTGCCTTTCTGGTCATATGTACTGTGGAAGAATTTTTAACCCTTCCTTCCTGATTTTCAAGTGGGTAGATATATAGGTAACAAGAAATTTTCTCCATGAAAGAAAATTTTTTTCTTTCTTTCCTGTCTTTTCCATGACAAGAGTTTATTCACTTTCTCAGTGAATAAATAAAATATATAAATATTTAAAATAAATATTTGATTATATGTGAAGCAATACTTTTATTTTGAGAAGTTAGATGTTAAAGTAAGTGCAACAGGGAATGCTAGAGCTAACCTCTAGTTCTTAATCCCCAAATATCAGAAAAAAATAGGAGATTTAACTCTGGGAGAGTTTTCTAAATCTATTCTATTTCTGGAGGAATATTTTCCAGAGGACTTTTTCAGAGATAAGCTGCAGAGAATCAAATGTCTGTGTATAAAATAAACATACATATACATTTTTTTCTGAGTGGGAAGTAATTTTGATACTGATTTTCTTGGGGATTTCTGAGGGGAGTTATCCTGTGGAGAATACATGAGAAGGCAATAGTTCAAGTTGTGCAGAGTGTAGAAAAGGAGTAATTTCTAGGCTGGTGTTCTGTCTTTTGTTACTGTTTTTAGGTCAGATGCTTAAAACTGTCAAAAGCTAACTGGTTTTTAGAGAGAATTGGAGAGTTTTCCAAAGCACTTTCCCCTCACTGATGGATGTTATATTATGTAAGTTATGCTTTATTCCCCCCGGAGTTCCTTGTATCATGTCTCCATCTTCCTAAAAGTTTTCATATTTAGTGAGCAAATATAAGATAGAATTTTTAGAGGTTAAGGGAAAAAATTGAAGATGGATTCATCTTGTTTACATTTAGTTACAAAGAGTATTTGTATTTAATATTTTTTGTGATATTTATATTTTTATCTTCTTCATCTGTTTCCCCTCAGAGCATTTGAGTATAAGCAGGGGGGAAAAAAACTGGTAAGCT